>NC_045502.1:5542089-5672123 GCF_009650955.1 Corvus moneduloides | reverse complement strand
ATCATACTGAGGGTGACTGGAATCATACTGGGATTGTCTGGAAGTGGCTGTGAGCAACTGGAATCATGCTGAAAGCAACTGGGAAGAAGTGGGAAGGACTGGGAGCATGCTGGGGGTGACTGGGATATACTGGGAGAGACAGGGAATCACGGGGATCATACTGGAGGCTACGGGGGTCATGCTGGCATTGACAGAGAGCAACTGGGATCACACTGGGGGCCACTGGCATGATACTGGGAGTGACAGGGCATGACCATGAGAATGTTCAGGGAAACTGGGATTTACTGGGTGTGACTGGGATTGTGCTGGGGGGAACTGGGACCACACTGGGGGCTACTGGGGGCAAACATGAGTGACTGGGGCCCTGCTGGGAGAGACTGGCATCATACTGGGAGTGACTGGGACTATGCTGGGGCAACTGGGAGAACGGGGAACACACTGGACAAAAGTGGGACAACTGGGAGAAACTGGGACCATGCTGGGGGCAAATTGCATCATAATGGGGAACAACTGGGAGTGACTGGGTTCATACTGGGAGCAACAGGGAGTGAGGGGAAGTGACCAGAATCATACTGGGACTGATGAGGAAACTGGAACCACTCGGGGAGGGAACTGGGCTCACACTGGGAGCAGCCATTTCCCGGCCCCGGGACCCCCGAGCCCCTTTCCAGCCCCGGGACCCCCGAGCCCCTTTCCAGCCCCGGCACCCCCGAGCCCCTTTCCCGGCCCCGGGACCCCCGAGCCCCTTTCCCGGCCCCGGGACCCCCGAGCCCCTTTCCCGGCCCCGGCACCCCCGAGCCCCTTTCCAGCCCCGGCACCCCCGAGCCCCTTTCCCGGCCCCGGGACCCCCGAGCCCCTTTCCAGCCCCGGGACCCCCGAGCCCCTTTCCAGCCCCGGGACCCCCGAGCCCCTTTCCAGCCCCGGCACCCCCGAGCCCCTTTCCCGGCCGTGCCGCCCCTGCAGCCCCCAGACCCCCCCGCCGGGCTCCCGCCAATCCCAGGGGTCCCCCCTCTCGGGCTCCCCGCTTTGGGCTTCTGGGGCTCTCCTCTCTCCGGGGTCCCGCTTAGGGAAGCCGCGCCTCTCCCGGGGCTCCCCAAAACCGGGGTCCCCCCGCCCCCGCCGGCCCCGCGCCGTCCCCACGGGGCCCCGGCAGAGCTCGGAGGGCCCGGCCCGGGAAGCCCAACCCCCACCGCGGGGGGACCCGCATCCCCCCGCCCCCGCCGGGGCTCTGCCGCCACCGCCACCGGCACCCCCAAAAACACCTCCCGGGACCCCCGATATCCGCCCAAGGGGCATCTGCGGCTCGCCTTTGGAGTCCCGCAAGCTCCAAACATCGCGCCGCCCGCCCCGACAGACAGCATGAAACAGCGAGCCCCAAATCGATTCCCTGCGAGCTCCAAAGATCCCTCCCCCCTCCAAAAACACCGCCCGGCATGTTTGGGCCGAGCTCCCCCTCCCCGGGCACCTGCGGGATGCGGGGCGGGCGATGCTCCCGGCCCGAGCGGCTGCGGATCCAGAGAGCGCTGCCCGCACGTGGAGCCTCCTCCGCCTGCTCCGGCTCCTCCTTCTTCCCGCCGTGCCTCCTCTTCCTCCTCCTCTGTCCCGCCTCCTCCTCCTCCTGCCCTTGCTCCGTGCCTGCGGCCGCGGCCCGGGAGCTCTCGGGGCAGCGGGGCCGGGCCGGGCCACGATGGGAAAGGGCTGGGTCACCCCAGAGCGAGCTGGGGCAGCGGAGCTTTGGGGCAACAACGGCAAAGGGGTGCGAGAGGGGGGATCCGGGCAGGTGGGACAGCGGCAAAGGGCTTCCAGTGGGGTCCCCCAGTTAAGCCCAGCACCCCAAACCCCGTCCCAGCCCTCCCCGTTCCCTCCCCAGCCCCGGCTGAGTGCGGGGCTCAGCCCAGGACCCGTCGCCGTTCGGGGCTCCCCCGAGTGCAGCAAACGGGAGAGTGCCCCCCGGGTGAATTTTTGGGGTTCGCTCTACCATCGGCGCTTTAAGATGCCCCGGTAAAGTCGGTGCCCACTGTAACTCCCGTTAAAAGGGCAACACCACTCCCGTTGATTCCGGCAGCGGAGCCCCGGGATGGTTTGGGGGTCCCAGAAGGGTTTGGGGGTCCCTGGAGGGTTTGGGGGTACCTGGGTGGTGCCGATGATGGCGATGGGGACCCCGTGCTGGGTCTGAACATTCGCGAGGGGCTCCTGGGGGGGTTTTGTGAGTCCCGGGGATTTTTGGGGTCCCGGTGGTTTTTTGCGGGTTCCCGAGGGGGGTTTTCAGGGGTCCCAAAGTGGGGGTTTGGGCGATCCCGGGGGGAATATTTGGAGGTCCCAAGGCTGTTTTGGGGTCCCTGCCGGTGATGGAGATGGGGACCCCGTGCCAGGTATAAACCTTCTCAAGGGGGGTCCGGGGGGTGTTGGGAGGTCCCGTGGGAATTTTGGTGTCCTGAGAGGGATTTGGGGGGTCTGTATGGGGCTTTGCGGTCCTGGGGAGTTTTTGGAGGGTCCCCGGGATATTTTCGGGGTCCCAGGAGAGGTTGGGGTTCCCCGGGGGGTGTTGGGGATTCCCGGGAGGTTTTGGGGTACCTGGGCGATGCCGGTGACAGAGCTGGGGACCCCGTGCCGGGTATGAACCTTCTCGCTGCGCACGGGCAGCGTCAGCGTGTTCAGGGAGATCCTGGGGGGCCCGGGGGGTTCACCCCAAATCCCAGGGGACCCCGAAATGCTGAGGGACCCCTGAACTCCCCTCACTGCTGGATCTGCTGCAGGCAGGGGGGCACCAGCACTCGGCCCCCACCCCCCACTCTGACGGGGGGGCTGCAGAAGAAATCTGGGGGGCACAGACGGATGAATGGGAACACCTGGGACCATGGTGGGATCATAGTGGGATCATACTGTGAGTGAATGGGATCATACTGGGGTCATACTGGGATCATACTGAGTGTAACTGAAAGTGACTGGGATCATACTGGGGGTGACTGGGAGCCCCAGGGCCCATGCTGGGAGTGACCTGGGCCCCACCCCGGGTGGAACTGGGGGAACTGGCCCAGCCGGGGCTCAGGGTTGTTCTCCCCCAGGGCTGCTGCCACCCCCGGCCCCAGAGAGCCGAGGGACAGGGGAGAGCCGAGGGACAGGGGACAGCCAGGGAACACGGCCTGGCCCAGGGACACTGTGCTCCAGCACTCTGGGCTGTTGTGGCCGGGGCGTTGCCCTTGGGCTCCCAGGACAGGCAGAGGGGGCAGAATCCCCTCCAGGAGCTGTTGTTGGCTCGAAGCTTTGGTGTTGGACATTCCCGCGGAGCCACCTGCAGTGGCCGGAGCCCGGGCGGTGCCCGGTGCCACCAAAGCCGCTCCGTCAGTGCCCTCCTGCCCCGGGCAGGGCAGAGAACACCGAAGGAAAGGCCCGAGCTCGGCTCGGGGCAGGGAGAGGGCACTCCCCTGGCGCTGCCACGGGCACCACAGACCCGGCCTGGGGAAAGGATTGGGATTTATGTCCCAGCGAGTCGCAGCAGGGATTGCTTCTCATTTCACCGCTGTCATTTGATTGGCCTTGAATTCCAATCATTTCCCCATGGAATTCCCATGGCAATGGGCTGGGGGGAGATCTATCCATGGGATGAGAGTGAGATCTGCCCATGGAAATTCCATGGGAATTCCTGCATTCCCAAGTGCCCCATTCCTGAATCCCACATTCCCATAGGAATTCCCCTCCCCCTCCCACACCCACCTTTGTGCTCCAGAGCCTCCTGACCACATCCGATGTATTCTGGGAGCTCTTCCACACAGGTGTGTCCCAGGTAATGCTTCATCTGCTCTGCCAGGATCCCTTTGGATTCCCAGCACCTCTGGGGGATCCGGGTGGCACCGTCGGACACCGCAAAGCTCCCGGATCCCAGCTGGAAGGAGATGAAATCCCACCCGTTGTAGCCGTGCCGGTGGGATCCATGGACGCTCCGTTGGACAGGAGGTCGCAGCTGGAAACCACCTGCACCGTGGGGAGACCTGGGAACGAGGAGAGAACGGACCCATGGAGTCGTGTCCCAGCCCCACGGAGCCCCTTGCAGCTCCCTGGATTCCTATGCCAGGCACGCAGATCCCATGCCACTCCCACAGATCCCATTCCCACAGATCCCAGCCCAGCCCCCAGCTCCCCCCACTCCCCCCGCTCTGGTTGTACCGGCCCCATCTCCAGGTCACTGTCGGCCGCGCGCCGGTTCCTCTCCTTGAGCCGGGTCTGGCCATCCCAATATCCCGGGTCTGGCCATCCCAATATCCTGGGTCTGGCTATCCCAATATCCCGGGTCTGGCCATCCCAATATTCCGGGTCTGGCTACCCCAGTATCCCGGGTCTGGCCATCCCAATATCCCGGGTCTGGCCATCCCAGTATCCCAGGTCTGGCTATCCCAATGTCCTGGGTCTGGCTATCGCAGTATCCCGGCTCTGGCCATTCCAATGTCCCTGGTCAAGGAAAAGGGTGGGTCTGGGGTCTGGGAGAGGGAGGTGGCCGGGAAAAGGCTGGGTTGGTGCCGGATAAGGGGGTGCAGGGGGGTCTCAGTGCCAGGCAAAGGGGTAAAAGGGCATCTCGGTTCTCAGGAATGGGGGTCCAGGGGGGTCTCAGGGCCGAGGAAATGGGGGGCAGGGACTTGGAGAGGCAGAAGGGAGTTCCAGGGGCTCCCTGTGCCCAGGGAAGGGGGGTAACAGGGTGGGGGCACCCGGGAAGGGGGAGTTCAGGGGGTCTCTGGTTTTGCAGAAAGGTGGGGCTGGGGGCTGGGAAAGGCAGGAATGGGGGTCCGAGGCGTTCCAGGGCGTCCCAGGGTCAAGCACACGGGAGGTCTGGAGGCTGGGAGACATGGGATGGCCGGGAAAAGGGGAGCAGGGGGGTCCTGATGTCCGGCAGTAGGGGATTCAGGGGGGTCCCTGTGCAGGATGAGGGGTTCAGGGGGGTCCCGGGGGTGCTGGGGTCCCAGTCCCCCCTCGCCGCCCCAGGAGCCCCCAGCCCCAGCGCTGGAGCCATCGCGCTGCTCCGGGCAGATGCCGGCAGCGCAGGCTGGGAGATGCGGCAGTGCCCGAGGGAGGGCGGGGGAACGGGGGGATCACTTCCAGCTGTCCCCAGGGAAGGCTCTGTCAATCCCAGTCAATCCCAGTATGGTTACAGACAATCCCAGTATGGTTACAGACACTCACAGTACATCCCAGTTCCCGTCAGCATGCACCCTGTCACCCCCAGCATGCTCCCAGTAACTCCCACCTCCTCCCAGTTGCTTTCAGCACGATTCCAGTTGCTCACAGCCACTCCCAATCAATCCCACTATGATTCCAGTCACCCTCAGTGTGATCCCAGTCTCACCCAGCATGGTCCTGGTTGTTCACAGTGTGGTTCCAGTCACCCCCAGTATGGTTACAGACACTCCCAGTATATCCCAGTTACCCTCAGCATGTCCGTAGTCATTCCCCGACACTCCCAGCGGCCCCAGTGAGGTGTTAGTTATCCCCGTATGATCCCAGTCATGCCCAGAATATCCCAGTTGCCTCCAGCATGCATCCAGTCATTCCCAGTTCTCCCAGTTGCTTGCAGCATCATCCCAGTTTCTCTCAGTTGCTCCCAGTAGCCCAAGGTGTGAGCCCAGTTGCTCCCTTTCAACACAAATATGATCCCAGTTACCTCCAGTACGATCCTGGTCACATGCCAGCACTCCCAGTATGGTCCCATTATCATCCCAATTGCTTCCAATCACTCCCAGTATGGTCCCAGTTACCTCCAGCATGGTTCCAGTTGCTTCCTAGATCAACCCAGTCAGTCCCAGTATGATGCCATTTGCTCCCAGCCTGCTCCCAGTTGCTCCCAGTCACCCCCCAGTATGGGGGATGATATGCATGGTGTGTTCCCAGTCACTCTCAGATACTCCCAGTATTAGTCCAGTCACTCCCAGTATGATCCAAATGTGACCCCAGTGTGCTCCCAGTCACTGCCAGTATGAACCAGTTGCACCCCACATGGTTCCAGTTGCTTTCACCCTCACTTTTGTTCCAGTCCCTCCCAGTCTCTCCCAGTGTACCCCAATTGCCTCCAGCATATTCCCAGTCACTCCCAGTTCCTTCCAGCATGATCCTATTTGCTCTCAACCACTCCCAGTGAGCCTCAGCGTAGTCACACTCACTGCCAGTATGATCCCAGCCACCTCCAGCATGATCCCAGTTATCCCAGTTCATCACAGTATAAGCCCAGTTGCTTCCAGTCACCCCCAGCATGCACCCAGTCACTCCCAGTTCCTCCCAGTTGCTCCTAGCATGATCGCAGTTGCTCACAGCTGCTCCTGGTCACCCTCAGCAGGATCCCGGTCACTCCCAGTGTATCCCATTTGCCTCCAACATGGTCTCAATTGCCCCTTGCAGGCTCCTACTCACTCCCAGTATGATCCCAGTATGATCCCAGTACAAACCAGTCACTGCCAGTGGTGCCACTCTTGGGATGCCCCAGCCCTCTCTGTGTTCCCCCCTCCCGGCTCTCCAGGCTCCCCAGAGGAGCCCCAAGGGCTGCAAGTCCCCACCCAGGGTCCCCAGCAAGGCCCAGTTTGGATGTGCAGCCCCCAGTTTTCCCAGTTTCCCTCTCCTTTCCCCGGGCCGGGTTCCCCCGCCCCCAGCGGGTGGGAGCAGCCCCGCGCTGCCCATCCCGACCTGTCCCGGCTCCATCCCCGCTGCTCCCGCGGGCTGCGAGGGGCTCGGGAACGGGGGAGGGGGAAGGGGAGGAGGGGGGACTGAGGAGGAGGAGGGGAGGAGGAGGAGAAGTGAGGAAGAGGCGGAGCGGCAGCGGGAAGCTGGAGGAGAGGAGGAAGCGCTCGGCTCCAGCGCTCGCTGAACTCGCAGCCCCCCGGGACCATCGCCCCCCGTCCCGCAGGTGCCCGGGGAGGGGGAGCTCACCCCAAATGTCCCGGGGGGTCCCTGGGTTTGGGGTTTTTTGGGGGGATGTTTGGAGCTTGCGGGACTCCAAAGGCGAGCCGCAGATGCCCCTCGGGCGGATATCGGGGGGTCCCGGGAGGTGTTTTTGGGGGTGGTGGTGGCGGCAGAGCCCCGGCGGGGGCGGGGGGATGCGGGTCCCCCCGCGGTGGGGGTTGGGCTTCCCGGGCCGGGCCCTCCGAGCTGTGCCGGGGCCCCGTGGGGACGGCGCGGGGCCGGCGGGGGCGGGGGGACCCCGGTTTTGGGGAGCCCCGGGAGAGGCGCGGCTTCCCTAAGCGGGACCCCGGAGAGAGGAGAGCCCCAGAAGCCCAAAGCGGGGAGCCCGAGAGGGGGGACCCCTGGGATTGGCGGGAGCCCGGCGGGGGGGTCTGGGGGCTGCAGGGGCGGCACGGCCGGGAAAGGGGCTCGGGGGTGCCGGGGCTGGAAAGGGGCTCGGGGGTCCCGGGGCTGGAAAGGGGCTCGGGGGTCCCGGGGCTGGAAAGGGGCTCGGGGGTGCCGGGGCTGGGAAAGGGGCTCGGGGGTCCCGGGGCTGGGAAAGGGGCTCGGGGGTGCCGGGGCTGGAAAGGGGCTCGGGGGTCCCGGGGCTGGGAAAGGGGCTCGGGGGTGCCGGGCTGGGAAAGGGGCTCGGGGGTCCCGGGGCTGGGAAAGGGGCTCGGGGGTCCCGGGGCTGGGAAAGGGGCTCGGGGGTGCCGGGGCTGGAAAGGGGCTCGGGGGTCCCGGGGCTGGAAAGGGGCTCGGGGGTCCCGGGGCTGGGAAAGGGGCTCGGGGGTGCCGGGCTGGGAAAGGGGCTCGGGGGTCCCGGGGCTGGGAAAGGGGCTCGGGGGTCCCGGGGCCAGAAATGGCTTCTCCCAGTATGAGCCCAGTCAGTCCCAGTATGATCCTGGTCACTTCCCCTCACTCCCTGCAGAATCCCTGTTACTCCCAGTATGAACCCAGTCACCGCCAGTCATTTCCCATTATGATGCAATTTGTTCCCAACATGGTCCCAGTTTCTCCCAGTTCTTCCCACTTTTTTCCAGTGTGTTCCCAGTTCTCCCAGTTGCCCCAGCATAGTCCCAGTCACTCCCAGTATGATGCCAGCCTCTCCCGGCAGGGCCCCAGTCACTCATGTTTGCCCCCAGTTTCCCCCAGCATGGTCCCAGTTCCCCCCAGCACATTCCCAGTCACACCCAGTGTGGTCCCAGTCACCACCTGCATGGTCTCAGACACTCCCAGTATATCCCAGTTGCCCTGAACATTCTCATGCTCATTCCCAGGCACTCCCAGTTACCTCAGCATGGTTCAGTTGCCCTCAGTTTTATCCCAGTCACTGCCAGTACATCCCAGTTTTCACCAGGATGCATCCTATCATTCCCAGTTCCTCCCAGTTCCTCCCAGTGCATCCCCAGGAGGCTCTCAGCATGGGCCTGGTAGCTCCCAGTAACCCCCAGTCAGAGTCCACTGACACCCACTATAATCCCAGCAAGGCCCCAGTCACTCCCTGTATGATGCCAGTGGCCTCCAGTTGCTCCCTGTCAATGCTAGCATGACCCCCGTAGCCTCCAGTATGATCCCTGTGGCTCCCAGTCACCCCCAGCATGCTCCCAGTCACTCCTACTTCTTCCCAGTTGCTTTCAGCATGATTCCAGTTGCACACAGCTGCTCCCAGTCAATCCCAGTATTCCAGTCACCCTCAGTGTGATCCCAGTGTCACCCAGTTGCCCCTAGAATAGTTCCAGTCCCTCTCAGCATGGTCCCAGTCATGCCCAGTTGCCCCCGGGGTAGATTCACTTGGCCCAAGCGTGGTCCCAGTTGTCCCCAGCATGATCCCAGCTGTTCCCAGTGTGGTTCCAGTCACTCTCTATATGGCTACAGACACTCCCAGTTGCCCCAATAAGGTTCCAGTTAACCTCAGAATGATCCTAGTCTTTCCCAGTTACTCCCAGTTACCCTTCAGCATGATCCCATTTGCTGTCAGTTGCTCAAAGCATAGTCCCAGTTGCTCCCAGTATGATGCCGGTTGCTCCCATTATGATGCCAGTTGCCCCAGTTGTGGTCTCAGTCCCCTCAGCAGGGTTCCAGTACCTTCCAGTTGATCCCAGTTGCTCCCAGTGTGTCCACATTTTCCTCCCAACATGGGCCCAGCAGCTCCTAGTAACCCCCAGTCAGGTTGCATTCATGCGCAGTGTAATCCCGGTGGCTCCCAGGATGATCCCAGTAGGACCCGTAGTCACTGCCAGTATGGTTCCAGTCACTTCCAGGATAATCCCAGTCACTCCCAGTATGATCCCAGTTGCACCCAGTCACCTCCAGCATGGTTACAGTCACCCCCAGTATGACCCCAGTCACTCCCAGATATTCCCAGTAATTTTCCAGTCATGCCCAGTGACTCCCTGTCACTCCCAGTGTGGGCCCAGTTGCTCCCAGTCACTTCCAGTATGATTCCAGTCACAGCCAGCACCTTTCCAGTCACTCCCAGTCTGGTTCCACTAGGATCCCAGTCACTCTCAGATACGCCCAGTACTATTCCAGTCACTCCCAATATGATCCCAGCTATTTCCAGTGGGATCCCAGTATGACCCCAGCATGGGCACAGCTGCTCCCATCATCATCCAGTGTGGTTCCAGTTGCTCCCATTTACCTCCACTGTGCTTTCAGTCTCTCCCAGTGCATCCCAGTTGCTGCCAGCATGTTCCCAGTCAGTCCCAGTAACCCTGAGTTGCTTCCAGTCTGATCCCAGTTGCTCACCGCCACTCCCAGTCACCTTCAGTGCAGTCCCAGTTGCTCCAAGTGTGATCCAGTAGGATCACAGTGTCCCCCAGCACGGTTCCAGTTGCTCTCTGTTCCTCCCCATGTGATCCCAGTTGCACCCAGTTTCCCCTAGTATAGTCCCAGTCACTCCCCATATGATCCCAGTCCCTCTCAGCATCGTCCCAGTCGTGCCCAGTTGCCTCCAGTCACTCCCACTTGCCCCAGTATGGTCCTGATTGTTCCCAGTGTGAACAGACACTCCCAGTATATCCCAGTGTCCCTCAGCATGCTTGTAGTCATTCCCAGGGACTCCCAGTTGCCCCAGTAAGGCTCCAGTTACCCCACTACAAACCAGTCACTGCCAGTGGTGCCACTCCTGGGATCCCCCAGCCCTCTCTGTGTTCCCCCCTCCCGGCTCTCCAGGCTCCCCAGAGGAGCCCCAAGGGCTGCAAGTCCCCACCCAGGGTCCCCAGCAAGGCCCAGTTTGGATGTGCAGCCCCCAGTTTTCCCAGTTTCCCTCTCCTTTCCCCGGGCCGGGTTCCCCCGCCCCCAGCGGGTGGGAGCAGCCGAGAGCCCCGCGCTGCCCATCCCGACCTGTCCCGGCTCCATCCCCGCT
This sequence comes from Corvus moneduloides, assembly GCF_009650955.1. NCBI lineage: Eukaryota > Metazoa > Chordata > Aves > Passeriformes > Corvidae > Corvus > Corvus moneduloides. The sequence continues at coordinate 5,661,835 of NC_045502.1, read as the reverse complement.
GCTCCCGCGGGCTGCGAGGGGCTCGGGAATGGGGGACCCAGGGTGTGGCTGGTGCTGGGGGGAGGAGGAGAAGGGAGAGGAGGGATGAAGAAGGAGAGCGAGAAGGGATGGAAGCAGGAGAAGGAGGTGGGATTAGGGAGGAGGAGGAGGAAGGATGGAAGAGGAGGAGTGGGAGGAAGAGGAAGAGGAGAGACAAAGGAGGATCAAGAAAAGGAGAAGGATCCACGAGGTCGAGCACTCCCTGAATTCACAGCCCCCTCCACCCGTGGGATCATCAACCCCTCATCCCAAAGGTCCCTGGGGAGGGGGAGCTCGGCCCAAATATCCTGGGGGGGTCCCTGGGTTGGGTTTTTTGGGGGGGATGTTTGGAGAATGAAGAACTCCAAAGCTGAGCAGAAAATGCCCCTGGGGGGACATTGGGGGGTCCCAGTGGCGGCTGCCGGCAGAGGCAGTCTGGAGGAGGAGACCCCTGGGACCCGCAGGACCCCAAAGTGGGGAGCCCAGAGAGGGGGGAGCGCCGCGATTCACGGGACCCCCACAGCCTGGAGAGGGAGAGGGGGGGACTCCTTGGAGTCCCTGCACCCCAAATCAGAGAATAAGGGGAAAAGGATGCATGGACCCATAACCCCCAGCATCCCTAAGTGGGGAGAGGGAAGAGGGGGAACTTTTCAGATTCCTGGGACTCCCAGCAGCCTGGGGAGGGTGGGAACCAAGTAGACGGGGGACCCCCAATACAAGTGTGACCCCCAGCAGCTGGGACAGGGGGAAACCCCCGAACACAAAATGGCAGAGACCAGAGACGAGGAACTCCTGGAGGCTTTTTCAGGGGTGAATCTCGGTGTTTGGGAGGTTTTTATGGACCCCAGATGCCCAGGGACTTCCAGAGACGGACGTGGGCAGAGGGACCTATAAACTAAACGTGCTCACAAGTTGTTTTCCCTCCAAACCAGGAATTCCCATTCCCAACCTTTGGCCAGAAGGAGGACGAGGCTGCGAGGAAGAGGAAGATGCCCCGGGAGCCCCAGGCAGGTGAGGAGGAAGTCACTGCCCCTTTCCCCTCTCTCCTGCTCCATCTCCCAGCCCAGCATCGCCCCCGGCTGCAGGACAACCCCGCTGCCGACGCCGTCCTGCCGGGGACGGACTGGGGGGATCTCCTTCCCCTTCCCTGTGGCACGGAGGCAAATCCCATCCTCTCCTTGTCCTTCCTCCCCCAGACAAGGAGCTGAGCACAGAGCCCAGGGAGGACAAATCCCCACAGCAGAACCTGGTGGAAGAGGCCGTTTTGAGCGGCTCCAATGCACAGGAATGCAACGGGGAGGAAAAGCCCTGGAGATCCCGCACGAGGAGGGGCTGCAAATGCAGCCCAGGGTGCTCTGAGGAGGAAAGACCCACCCTGTGCTGGGAAGGTGGCCGGAGATGCAGCCAGAGGTCAGAGCTGGTGGTTCATGAGCAGCTTCACAATGGGGAGAAGCCGCACAAGTGTGGGGAATGTGGGAAGAGCTTCAAACGGAGCTCCCACCTGATTGACCACCAGAGGATCCACACTGGGGAGAGACCCTATGAGTGTGGGGAATGTGGGAAGAGCTTCAGGCGGAGCTCCAGCCTGATCCGCCACCAGATTATCCACACTGGGGAGAGGCCCTACCAGTGTGGGGAATGTGGGAAGAGCTTCACAGACAGCTCCTACCTGATCGTTCACCAGCGCATCCACACAGGAGAGAGGCCCTACGAGTGTTCCGAGTGTGGGAAGAGGTTTCAGACCAGCTCCAGTCTCCTCCTGCACCAGCGGATTCACACGGAGGAGAGGCCCTTCCGCTGCCCCGACTGCAGGAAAGGATTCAAGCAAAAGTCCCACCTCCTTACCCACCAGCGCATCCACACTGGGGAGAGGCCCTACGAGTGTCCCGAGTGTGGGAAGAGCTTCTCCAGGAGCTCTCACTTGACCCAACACCAACGGAGGCACCGCTAAGGGAAGCCCTGCGAGTGCCCTGATTGCGGGAAGAGCTTTGTCCGCTGCTCCAACTTCATCCCCCATCAGAGGACCCACATTGGGAAGAGCCCTGGTGTAGTGGTTTGGTCCAAAATACTCATTACTGTTTACCTTCTGTGAGATAAGAATTAGGAGAAATGCAAAGCAGGCACCAAACTTGAAAGAATATAAAGAAGTTTATTAACAGACCTAAAAGAAGGGGAAAAAAAAAATTATACCCCCTTCAGAACTCTCCTCCTCCCCCCACCTTCCTCCCTTCTCCCACTGACAATGTGAAAAGACAACTCTTGAGATGTTCAGTCTGTTTATCACTTCCATAATAACCTTGTTCAGCCCATTTAGAAAGAGAAGTCTCTTCTTGCTCGTGCTATGAAAACATTATCACAACGAGAGAGCCGCCCACATCCAAATATCGTTCAGTCCATTTAGGAAGAGGAGTCTCTCTGCCTGCATGTGAGTCCCTTCCCCCGACTTGCAGCTTTTCCTGCAACTGCTCTTGAGGGTCCACTCTTGAAGTTTTTTGGGGTACAGTTTTAAGGTTGAGCCGTTCAGAAACAAAAACAGAGGCCCTTCTCCTTCCCTGGGAGCAAAGGGTCTTCATCATCTTCATCGTTAGGACTATCTCTGGGAGCATCTCTAGGAACTGAGGTTTTCTCCTTTCCCGTTTGGAGCAAAAGTCCTCATCTGGTTCATCTCTCCCTGTCCAAACTTCTCATGAAATTACAGCTGCGTCAGCATCTGCCTATCTCAGCGCAGGTGCTTTTGCTCACGAGCTGAACACTCCACCCCCCAGATCTTCATGGAATTACAAGGGGATACTCTGATATATCATAGCTTCACAACAGAATTTCAGCTTTAAGCATTTCCTCTTTCTCTTCCCTCAGGTTTTCAGCTCTTCACAGCACTAAAAGGGTTAATCTCACCTCGGCCTTGCAGCTTTGCAGGTGGAATGTTGAATGTTGCTTATCGCAGTGGAGAGGGGGGAGAGCCGAGCCGCTCCGGCTGCCCACAGCAAGGCAGTGGGGGGGTTCCATGGCTGGAACAGGTCCATCGACTCCAGGATGGCCGTGGCCCGGCCTGGCCTGGCCCAAGCACGGCCTGGGCTGGGCCCACTGGGCCCCACTCAGGCCCCGCAGCCACCTGTCCCAGCACGGGAAACGAGAGAGAGCTTGGAGGGGGAGTTTGTCTGTTCTTAAGTGTGGATCACAGAGGCGGTCACAGCTTTAAGTGGCTTCGAGAATTGTCCATGGTCAAACTGGCCAGCTGATAGGTTCTGTCAGGTCCCAGAGGAAACTGGGGTAAGCACCCCTTAGCAAGGACATCCCTTCCGGGACTGTGCTTGCTAACCTATGACACCTGGTGACCCACATTCCCTGTGATCCGTGTTTGGAAGACCCCAGGCTGGTGCTCTCCACGTTCTCCTGGATCCCCGTGGGTACCTGGGTGAATGCAGGGGCAGGAACATCCATTGGGACTCAGATCAACATTGGAAATTCATTGGGAAGAGCTGATTTATTGACTTTACAGCCCAAAAATTCTCATCCGCTCTGTCCAGTTGTTTCTTTTGGTGCCATCTAGCAGTCCTGGATGATCTTGGAGGTCTTTTTCGACCTAAATAGTTTCCTCCGTCATCCTGTCAAAACAACCAAAATTGGGGTAGAAATAAAGAAATTAAAGATATCTAAACTGCACCATTTTAGCGGGATTTGGGGGTGAGTTTGGGGTTGGTTCAGGGGAATATTTGGGAGGATTTGGGTGTTGTGATGCCATGGGTTGAGCAGACAGGGCCACAATCTCACAATTGTGCTGGCAGAACGTGTCCACCTGAGCCCGTCTGTTCTCCAGGAATTCCGGTTGTCTGTCCCAGTCCCTGCCCTGGGACTCCTCCTTTAGGGTGTGCCCCCCAAAGTGCCCAAATCGCTGCTGAAGTGCCCGAGCTGCTCCCAGCTGAGGATGTTCCTGTCCCCCAGCCTGTCCTGGTCGGTGCCATGGGGGCTGGGACGGGGTCTGGGGGCTCCCTGGGAGACTGGGAGGGGCTTTTGTGTCTCTTGAGGGCATTTGTGGTGCTTGGAGGGGCCTTTTGGGGTGGTCTCTCACAGAGTTTGGTGATCTAGGCATGGCCGTGTGTCTTGGAGATAATTTGGGTAGTTCTTGGGGTCATTTATGATGCAGGGAGTGGTTGGGGGGGCTTCCTGGTCAGGAGCTGTGGGGTGGTTTGAGGGGTTTGGGAGTGGCTGTGGGGCTGGGAGGGGGTTTTGAGGCGCCGGTGATCCCCCAGACCCCCCAAAGCCACCAGCCCCTGTCCCCCAAGATGCTGCCGGGGGTCAGGGGCTACATGTTGGGGTTCATCCACCTGGCACTGGAGGAGAAGGTGAGGGGGGGTCCCCAGGGGCCGTGTGTGTCCCCCCAGAGCATGTGTGACCCCTCCTATCCCGGTGTCACCCCCTTTTCCCTGCCCACAGTGCTCCTGAGCCAGCCCCTGCTGCCCCGGGAGGGAATTTGGGGAGGGGGCAGAGGGGGTGCGCAGCCCCCGCCGGGGGATGACCCCGGCCCAGCGCCCTTCGTTCAGCACCGAGCTGGGCTTGGGGCCGCAGGAGGAAGAGGCCGATGGGAAGCAGATCCTGCAGGGGGGACAGGGCTTGGGCTCAGGGCAAGGTCCTGCCCTGCACACCTGGCTCAGGTGTGAGCCTGCCCCGGGAAGGGAGCGGGACATTCCCATCCCCAGGGTTCAGGGCTGGGAGCAGCGCTGGGACCACGGGCATGGAAATACTGGGAGCCACTGGGACCGCACTGGGGGGTGAATTATCCCCCCCAGCACCTTTCCAGGCTGCCCTGTGAGCTGAGAAATGCTCGCTGGGCCTCAGCCTTGGCCAAGAGCCCCCGGGCTCAGCTGCTCTGAGCTCAGGCACTGCCGGCTCCCGCAGCCTGCCCAGGGCCGCCCTGCCCGTGCCGGGGCTGTGCTGGAATTCTCTGCTGCTGCTGGGCCACTCGGGGGGTCTGGCCCAGCAGGAAAGGTGACCCTGAGCCAGGAGCTTTCCTTGGCCGCAGCAAAGCCTCGACACAGAAGGACCTTCCCAGGGCTGTGCCCTGGGCCGGGAGGGATTGTGCCACCAGAGCTGTCCCGCAATTTCTTCTGCCAGGCAGCTTTAGCACATGAGAAGTGGAGAAGCCAGAGCTGCCTCTCAGCTTTCCGCAGTCCTGCAGAGGAATCCAGAGGTGTGGGAAGCACCCTGGGAACAGGGTTTAGGTGCCAGGGCAGGGGAATTCAGAGCCCTTTCCTCCCCCGTGGGCCCAGGCTCTGGCCCTTGCCCTTTGCAATGGCCCTGCAGCTGCCAGAGGGGCCTTTTTGGCTCAGCTGAGAGCAGTCCTGCTGCAAGGCTGTCCTCGAGCTGCTTGGGCTGCACATGTGCCCAGGGAATGCTCATTGCTTGCAGTCTCAGGTGCTGTGGGTGTGCAGGTGTAACTACTGCAGGAGGGAACAGCTCTGCTGGGGGCAGTTCTCTTTTTCTTGGTGGTTTTTATGTTTAATGAACGTTCCCTGCCAGCTCTGGGCAGAGCTCTGTAGCTGTATGTGCCACTTGTCTGTGGCATTGTGGCTCAGGAGGCGGCCAAGGGGAGCTTGGCCGAGGTGTGGGCAGAGGAATGGCCATCAGGCCAGGCTGGGGGGTCAGCGGCCGGTCAGTTGCGTTGCGTGGCCGCGGCTCTGGAGGCTTGTGTGGGAGCGTGTGCAGGGATGGAAAGCTGGGGCTGCCGCCGCTGTGTCCCAGAGCCGGGAAGGCCGGGGCTGGCCCGGCCCTGGCCCGGCCCCGCCAGCTCTGCCAGCTGCCGGCGGGGACACAAAGGGCAGCTCCGAGCTGCGGCCGCTGCGCTGCGGCCGCACAAACGCAGCGCCCGCAGAGCTGCAGGGCAAGGTGCTGGCCCTGGCTCGGGGCTGGGCCGGGGCCAGCGGCAGAAAATCAACTTGCAGCTTGGGCCCCGCAGCAGGGAGGAGCAGCAATTGCTGGCTGAGAGAGACTCTTGCCAAGGGCCTGCGGGGCCGGGCCCCAGGGAACGGCTTCCCGCTGCCCGAGGGCAGGCTGAGATGGGATGTGGGGCAGCAATGGTTCCCTGGCAGGGCGCTCAGGGCCTGGCACAGGCTGGCCCCAGAAGCTGCGGCTGCCCCCGCATCCCTGCAAGTGTCCCAGGCCGGCTCGGCCATTGGGGCTTCCTGCCCAGGAGGGCTGGGCTGGGCTGGGCTGGGCTGGGGCTGCTGAGGGTGGGATGGGCTCTGCCTGAGCCAGCTGAAGGCTGCGCATGATGAGGCCGGGGGGACCCCGTTCCTGAGTGGGTTCTGGGATATCCCACATTCCTGAAGGTGATCCTTTTCCTGGTCTTAAAATCAAGAGTCATACACAGTTAGAAGGGGAAAAGGGATTTTACCTTGGTATTTATTTTAAGGATCCTTAGGTGCACACGTCCAGGTCATGTGCATCGAAATGCACCCCGCCAAATTATATCCACCCCAAAAGATCGGGTATAATATTATAGGTTTTACTAATTAGCATATCTATCAAAGGTTCCCCAATGAGAGGTTCAAGTGAGCCCCCCTCCCCAAGGAGCCTTCCCCTGCATGGTTCTATCTTAGTTTACAGAATATGTTCTGGAGAGGACCTTGGGGTCTGGGTCACACTGATCTTTAGCTATGGAGCTTCTAAAATGTTTAGTCTCTTAGCTTGACAAACAAGTTCAGGATTGTAGAGAAAAAGCACTAAGAATACAGAAGTTGTAAAAAAGGTGTAACAGGGGTATAAAAGAAAAGGCAAAAAATCTTCATGGCTTCAAAGGGATCTCAGGGTATGTCCCATTCCTGAGGCAGTTTTGGGGTACTCCCAATGTTTAGGGAGGGGTTCTGAGAGGAGGGCTCTGGTACTTGGAAGGGGGACCTATTTGCAGGGAGCCAGGGAGCCCATTTTGGGAAGGATGCTGCTGTTTCTGGCAATGTTGAGAGGTTCTGAATGGGCTGTGGGGCCCTGGCTCTCATTTTGGGACTTGAGGTGAGCCCATGGGCACAGCAAGGCCTGAGGAGAGGTTCCAAGCTCCCATTTGGGATGGAGGGATTGAGCGGGTGCCTCCAATGAACTCAATCCCAGCCCCAATGTGTTGATGGCAGCCCCAAATGGCTCGATCCGTCAGCCCCAAGGCCCGGCTGTGGGGAGTCAGGAAGCACAGAAGGGGAATTGGTGTCCAGGAGGGGTGGGATGGGATGGGACGGGACGGGATGGGGGTGGCATTGTGGCGGTGGGATGAAGTTTGGGAGGGATGGGGTGGTTTGGCCCCTTGGAGTGGGGCACTCCAGGGAGGAAAACCAGGATCTGCTTTTGGGGAGGTTCTTGCTGCTTTTTGACAGTTCTGGGACCTCTGAGTGGCTTCTGGGAGGTTGCAGTGAATTTGGGGAAGGTGCCATAAACCCCCCACAACTTGGGGGTCTGAGGTGAAGTCCTCACATTTAGGGAGGATGAGAGGACCCCGACTGGGAGAAGGAAGGAATTCGGAAGGAAGGAATTCGGAAGGAATTCAGAAGGAATTCAGAAGGAAGGAAGGAATTCGGAAGGAAGGAATTCAGAAGGAAGGAAGGAATTCGGAAGGAATTCGGAGGGAATTCGGAAGGAATTCGGAAGGAAGGAATTCGGAAGGAAGGAAGGAATTCGGAAGGAATTCGGAGGGAATTCGGAAGGAATTCGGAAGGAAGGAATTCGGAAGGAAGGAAGGAAGGAATTCGGAAGGAAGGAAGGAATTTGGAAGGAAGGAAGGAAGGAATTCAGAAGGAAGGAAGGAAGAAAGGAAGGAAGGAAGGAAGAAATTCAGAAGGAAGGAAGGAATGAATTTGGAAGGAATTCGGAAGGAATTCGGAAGGAAGGAAGGAAGGAAGGAAGGAAGGAAGGAAGGAAGGAATTCAGAAGGAAGGAAGGAAGGAATTCGGAAGGAATTCGGAAGGAATTCGGAAGGAAGGAAGGAATTCGGAAGGAATTCGGAAGGAATTCGGAAGGAAGGAAGGAAGGAAGGAAGGAATAAGGAAGGAATAAGGAAGGAATAAGGAAGGAAGGAAGGAATTCGGAAGGAAGGAAGGAATTCGGAAGGAAGAAGGAAGGAAGGAAGGAATTCGGAAGGAAGGAATTCGGAAGGAAGGAAGGAAGGAATTCGGAAGGAATTCGGAAGGAAGGAAGGAAGGAAGGAATTCGGAAGGAAGGAATTCGGAAGGAATTCGGAAGGAATTCGGAAGGAATTCGGAAGGAAGGAAGGAAGGAAGGAAGGAAGGAAGGAAGGAAGGAAGGAAGGAAGGAAGGAAGGAATTCGGAAGGAAGGAGACGGTTTCTTTCTCCTCTGTGTCAGTCTGCATAGACATGGACACTGTTGCTTTGCTTTTGGTTCTTTCTCCTCTGTGACAGTTTGGATAGACACGATGTTTGTTGCTCTGCTCTTTTTCTCCCTCTCATCCAGAGGATGCTGTGCCATAGCTCTGATTCTAAGCGTGGTGTACACGGTGCAGGCTGTAGAGAGAAGACAAAGCAGATCTAACAGCAAGATTATGCCTTCTTTGACATCCAGAGGGAATTCAATATTTTCAAAAACTGATGTGTCAGGCCTGAAAGGCTGGAAAACATTCTTTAATCCTGGATTAAATTGCCTGGGTGCGATTCTTGAGGCCCCAGATGTAGCAGCCTGGAGTAGACAAAGTTGAGTATACATTCCGAATTACGTTCATTGCCTCAGAGGTTATCATGCAGTAGGCATAATAGACTAATAAAGCAAATTTTCTACCATACCCTGGTCTACACCAGAGCATTACAACCAGCAGGTAGTTCCCCATGTGAGAAAAAATATAGAGAGCTAGGCACAAGACCCACTTAAGCACGTTGAGCATCACAGTGAGTAGGTGGCTTCTACAATACAAAATTGTAATTCTGACTTTCTATCAGAGCAAGCCTCACCTTGGGCGCCAGAATATGTACTAGTTTGAAAACAAAGCAGTGGGAGGCACCAAGTCAGAATAACAATTTAATGGGGAAATTTTAAAAAAGGCAGAAAACACTCGTTCAAAGGGACAGAGTCAGGATACAACCTGACACCCTGTTAGTCAGGGTAGCAGCAGCAGTCCGATAAGATGGGGGCTGCAGTCCTCCTGAAGTGGTGGATGTGGTTCTGTCAAAGCGGTGATCCTGTAGAAAGGGGCTGCTCTTCCTCGGAAGGTCCAGTGGTGGCTGTGTAACTCCTGTCCTCTGGAAGTCCAGTGGAAGGGTTGTCTGTGGTGTTGGGAATCTCAGATTATACCCAGGATGGGATGCTCGGTTCCTCCTTCTGGGTGGAGCATCTCACAATGGGGTAATGAGTCATGAGGCCAAGTGTTGATTAGGCTCATTAACAGAAGATAGTCCGGAGGGAGTTATCTCTGAGTCATGCGGCAGGACAATGATGGGCCATTAACAGAAAGATAGTCTGGGGGGGAGGAGGCAAGGAAACACTGCCCCACCTGATTTCAACAGCTCACGAGGATGGCAACCCAGGACACCTTTCAACAGCCCTATATGGACAGTGCGTAAGTCCAGTGGAGAATGGAGACTGACGGTGGATTACCATGGCCTGCATGAGGTCACGCCACTACTGAGCGCTGCCGTACCAGACATGCTGGAGCTTCAGTACGAGCTGGAGTCCAAGGCAGTGAACTGGTATGCCACCATCGATATTGCCAATGCATTTTTCTCCATCCCTCTGGCAGCAGAGTGCAGGCCTCAGTTTGCCTTCACCTGGAGGGGCGTGCAGTACACCTGGAACCAACTGCCCCAGGGGTGGAAGCACAGTCCTACCATCTGCCATGGACTGATCCAGCCTGCACTGGAAGAGGGTGAGGCTCCAGAACATCTGCAGTACATTGATGACATCATTGTGTGGGGGAACACGGCAATAGAAGTATTTGAGAAAGGAGAAAAAATCATCCAGATTCTCCTGGAAGCCGGGTTTTCCATCAAAAGGAGCAAAGTCAAGGGACCTGCTCAAGAGATCCACTTCCTGGGAGTAAAGTGGCAAGATGGACGACGTCAGATTCCCACTGAGGTCATCAATAAGATCACCGTGGTGTCTCCACCAACCAACAAGAAGGAAACACAAGCTTTCCTAGGTGCCATAGGCTTTTGGAGAATGCGCATTCCTGAGTACAGCCAGATCGTGAGCCCTCCCTACCTGGTTACCCGCAAGAAGAATGATTTCCACTGGGGCCCTGAACAGCAGCAAGCCTTCACCCAGATCAAACAGGAAATTGCTCACGCCGTAGCCCTTGGCCCAGTCAGGACAGGACCAGAGGTGAAGAACGTGCTCTACTCTGCAGCCGGGAACAATGGTCTGTCCTGGAGCCTCTGGCAGAAGGTGCCTGGTGAGACTCAGGGCTGACCACAGGGATTCTGGAGACGATGCTCTAGAGGGTCTGAAGCCAACTATACTTCCACAGAGAAGGAAATCTTGGCAGCCTGTGAAGGAGTCCAAGCTGCCTCAGAAGTAATCGGCACAGAGGCACAACTCCTCCTGGCACCCCAACTACCGGTGCTGGGGTGGATGTTCAAGGGAAAGGTTCCTTCCACTCATCACACCACCGACACCACATGGAGCAAATGGATGGCCCTCATCACACAGCGCGCCCGTATTGGAAACCCGAGTCGCCCTGGGATTCTGGAAATTGTAAAAAACTGGCCAGAAGGTGAGACTTTTGGATTATCTTCTGAAGAAGAGGAAGAGGAAGTGACACGTGCCGAGGAAGCCCCACTATATAATGAGCTACCGGAGACTGAAAGACAATACTCCACTGATGGTTCCTGCCAAATTGTAGGCAGCAGCCAGAAATGGAAAGCTGCAGTGTGGAGCCCCACACGACGAGTTGCACAAGCTACCGAGGGACAAGGTGGATCGAGTCAGTTTGCAGAGCTTAAAGCCGCCCAGCTGTCTTTGGATATTGCTGAACAAGAGAAGTGGCCGAGGCTCTGTCTCTACACCAACTCATGGATGGCAGCTCATGCTCTGTGGGGATGGCTGGATTGCTGGAGAAAGGCCAGTGGGCAGCACAGAGGGAAACCATCTGGGCCAGAGAACACGGTATCAAATGGATATATCATATCCCTTATCATGCACCAGCTGCTGGGAAAATGGAACGCAGCAATGGACTACTTAAAACCACCTTGAAGGCACTTGGGGGGCAAACTTAAAAAATTGGGAAGTGAACTTAGCAAAGGCCACCTGGATGGTCAATACCCGAGGGTCCATCAATCGAGCTGGTCCCGCCGAGTCTGGACCCTTCCACACAATGGATGGAGATAGAGTCCCTGTGGTACACCTGAGAGGTATTTTAGGAAAGACTGTTTGGATTAATCCCATCTCAGGCAAAGGCAAACCCATCCATGGGATTGTCTTTGCTCAAGGACCTGGTTACACTTGGTGGGTAATGCAGAAAGATGGGGAAACGCGTTGTGTACCACAAGGAGACCTAAAGTGAGAACTGTGTGTAGGGTTTCACTGTATATAGATATATGTGTGTGTGTGTGTGTGTTTGTAGAGTTTAAAGAAGGCATTGATTTGGGATAATGTAGATGGTAATAGAATAAGGGATGGATAATGCCCTGGCTTGCAGTGTATTCTATTACCATCTTCATGAGCTGTTGGAACCAGGTGGGGCAGTGTTTCCTTGCCTCCTCCCTTCGGACTTTCTTCCGCTAATGAGCACATCAGCGCCTGGCCTCATGACTCATCATCCATTGTGAGATGCTCCACCCAGAAGGAGGAACCAAGCATCCCATCCTGGGTATAATCTGAGATTCCCAACACCACAGACACCCTTTCCACTGGATTTCCAGAGGACAGGAGTTACACAGCCACCACTGGACCTTCCGAGGAAGAGCAGCCCCTTTCTACAGGATCACCGCTTTGACAGAACCACATCCACCACTTCAGGAGGACTGCAGCCCCCATCTTATCGGACTGCTGCTGCTACCCTGACTAACAGGGTGTCAGGTTGTATCCTGACTCTGTCCCTTTGAACGAGTGTTTTCTGCCTTTTTAAAAATTTCCCCATTAAATTGTTATTCTGACTTGGTGCCTCCCACTGCTTTGTTTTCAAACTAGTTCACTTTACTTGCTACTTGCTTGCTCTTTCTTTCTTTTCTTTTTCTTTCTTTCTTTCTTTCTTTCTTTCTTTCTTTCTTTCTTTCTTTCTTTCTTTCTTTCTCTTTCTTTCTTTCTTTCTCTTTCTTTCTTTCTTTCTTTCTTTCTTTCTTTCCTTGCTTCTTAGTTTCTTGCTTTCATTTGTTATTTCTTTTTATATTTCTTTTGCTCTTTAATTTTTTAATCCATTTGCTTTCTTTCTTTTTTGTTTTTCTGTTTCTTGTGGCTTTCTTTCTTTCTTTTTTCAATTTTACATTTCTGCATCAAATCTTTGTGTTTTTTCATTTCTTGTTATTTTTTGTCTTCATTTCTTCTTTCCTCCTTTATTTCCTTCATCTTTATTCTCTATTTTCTCGTTGGTTACACATTATTTAGGATTCCTTCCTTCCTGGAATCCTTCATTCCTTCCTGAATTTATTCCTGGAATCCTTCCTAGAATCCTTCCTTCCTGGTCTCCTTCTTTAGTTCCTGTCTGGAATCCTTCCTGGAATGCCTCCTGGAATGCTTCCTTGATTCCTGCAATTCTTCTTGGAATACTTCCTTCCTGTAATCCTTCCTGGAATCTTTCCAGGAATCCTTCCTGGAATCCTTCCTGGTCTCCTTCCTTAGTTCCTGCCTGGAATCCTTCCTGGAATCCTTCCTGGTCTCCTTCCTGGAATCCTTCCTGGAATGCTTCCTTGATTCCTGGAATTCTTCTTGGAATCCTTCCTTCCTTCCTTCCTTCCTTCCTTCCTGGACTCCTTCCTTAGTTCCTGCCTGGAATCCTTGCTGGAATACTTCCTGGAATCCTACCTTCCTTCCTGGAATCCTTCCTTCCCTGAATCCTTCCTGGAATCCTTTCTGGAATCCTTCCTTCCTTCCTAGAATCCTTCAAGGAATCTGTCCTTCCTTCCTGCTTGGAATCTTTCGTGGAATACTTCCTGGAATCTCTCCTTGTATCTTTCTTGGAATCCTTCCAGGAATCCTTCCTGGAATCTGTCCTGGACTCCTTCCTTAGTTCCTGCCTGGAGTCCTTCCTGGAATCCTTCCATTCTGGAATCCTTCCAGGAATTCTTCCTTCCTGGAATTATTCCTGGAAGTCTTCCTGGAATCCTTCTTTTCTTCCTGGAATCTTTCCTTCCTGGAATCCTGCCTGGAATCCTTCCTTTACTCCAGGAATTCTTCCTTCCTGGAATCTTTCCTAGAATCCTTCCTTAGATCCTGCCTGGAATCCTTCCTGGAATCCTTCCTTAGATCCTGGAATCTTTCTTTCCTGGAATCCTGCCTGGAATCCTTCCTTGAATCCTACCTTCCATCCTGGAATGTATCAAGGAATACTTCTGGGACTCATTCCTTCCTTGAATCCTTTCCTCCTTCCTGGAATCCTTCCTTCCTTCCAGGAATTCTTCCTGTAATCCTTCATTCCTTACTGGAATTATTCCTGGAAGCCTTCCCAGAATCCTTCCTTCCTGGAATCCTTCCTGCAATCCTGCCAGGAATCCTTCCTGGACTCCTTGCTGGCATCCTACCTTCCTTCCTGGATTGTATCCCATGATCCATCCTTCCTTCCTTCCTTCCTTCCTTCCTTCCTTCCTTCCTTCCTTCCTTCCTTCCTTCCTTCCTTCCTTCCTTCCTTATTCCTTCCTTCCTTCCTTCCTTCCTTCCTTCCTTCCTTCCTTCCTTCCTTCCTTCCTTCCTTCCTTCCTTCCTTCCTTCCTTCCTTCCGAATTCCTTCCTTCCGAATTCCTTCCTTCCTTCCGAATTCCTTCCGAACTCCTTCCTTCCGAATTCCTTCCTTCCTTCCGAATTCCTTCCTTCCGAATTCCTTCCTTCCGAATTCCTTCCTTCCTTCCGAATTCCTTCCTTCCTTCCTTCCGAATTCCCTCCCTCCTTCCTTCCGAATTCCTTCCTTCCGAATTCCTTCCTTCCTTCCGAATTCCTTCCTTCCTTCCTTCCGAATTCCCTCCCTCCTTCCTTCCGAATTCCTTCCTTCCTTCCTTCCTTCCGAATTCCTTCCTTCCGAATTCCTTCCTTCCTTCCTTCCTAATTCCTTCCTTCCTTCCTTCCTTCCTTCCTTCCTTCCTTCCTTCCTTCCTTCCTTCCTTCCTTCCGAATTCCTTCCTTCCGAATTCCTTCCTTCCTTCCGAATTCCTTCCGAACTCCTTCCTTCCGAATTCCTTCCTTCCGAATTCCTTCCTTCCTTCCGAATTCCTTCCTTCCGAATTCCTTCCTTCCTTCCTTCCGAATTCCTTCCTTCCTTCCTTCCTTCCTTCCTTCCTTCCTTCCTTCCTTCCTTCCTTCCGAATTCCTTCCGAATTCCTTCCGAATTCCTTCCTTCCTTCCTTCCTTCCTTCCTTCCTTCCTTCCTTCCTTCCTTCCTTCCTTCCGAATTCCTTCCGAATTCCTTCCTTCCTTCCGAATTCCTTCCGAATTCCTTCCGAATTCCTTCCTTCCGAATTCCTTCCTTCCGAATTCCTTCCTTCCTTCCTTCCTTCCTTCCTTTTGAATTCCTTCCTTCCTTCCTTCTGAATTCCTTCCTTCCTTCCGAATTCCTTCCGAATTCCTTCCTTCCGAATTCCTTCCTTCCTTCCTTCCTTCCTTTTGAATTCCTTCCTTCCTTCCTTCCTTCCTTCTGAATTCCTTCCTTCCTTCCGAATTCCTTCCGAATTCCTTCCGAATTCCTTCCGAATTCCTTCCTTCCTTCCGAATTCCTTCTTTCCTTCCTTCCTTCCTCCTTCCCTCCCTCCCTCCTCACACCATTGAAGGGGTGCAAAGCAGCAGGATCCCCTCCCAATTTGGGGACCCCTCACCCTCCCAAAATGTGGGGACTTCACCTCAGGTGCCCAAATTGCGGGGGGTTTACGGCACCTTCCCCAAATTCACTGCAACCTCCCAGAAGCCACTTAGACGCCCCAAAATTGTCAAAAAGCAGCAGGAGCCTCCCCAAAAGTGGCTCCTGCTTTTCATCCCTGGAGTGCCCCACTCCAAGTGCCCAAACCCCCCCATCCCTCCCAAACTTCATCCCACCCCCACGATCCCATTCCATCCCATCCCGTCCCGTCCCATCCCACCCCTCCTGGACACCAATTCCCCTTCTGTGCTTCCTGACTCCCCACAGCCGGGCCTTGGGGCTGACGGATCGAGCCATTTGGGGCTGCCATCGACACATAGGGGCTGGGATTGAGTTCATTGGAGGCACCCGCTCAATCTCTCCATCCCAAATGGGAGCTTGGAACATCTCCTCAGGCCTTGCTGTGCCCATGGGCTCACCTCAAGTCCCAAAATGAGAGCCAGGCCCCACAGCCCATTCAGAACCTCTCAACATTGCCAGAAACAGCAGCATCCTTCCCAAAATGGGCTCCCAGGCTCCCTGCCAATAGGTGCCCCTTCCAAGTACCAGAGCCCCCCTCTCAGAACCCCTCCCGAAGAATTGGGGGGACCCCAAAACTGCCTCAGGAACGGGACATACCCTGAAATCCCTTCAGGAATGTGGGATACCCCAGAACCCACTGAGGAACGGGGTCCCCCCGGCCTCATCATGCGCAGCCTTCAGCTGGCTCAGGCAGAGCCCATCCCGCCCTCAGCAGCCCCAGCCCAGCCCAGCCCAGCCCTCCTGAGCAGGAAGCCCCAATGGCCGAGCCGGCCTGGGACACTTGCAGGGATCTGGGGGCAGCTGCAGCTTCTCGGGCCAGCCTGTGCCAGGCCCTGAGCGCCCTGCCAGGGAACCATTGCTGCCCCACATCCCATCTCAGCCTGCCCTCGGGCAGCGGGAAGCCGTTCCCTGGGGCCCATCCCCGCAGGCCCTTGGCAAGAGTCTCTCTTTGTGCGGCCGCAGTGCAGCGGATGCAGCTCGGAGCTGCCCTTTGTGTTCCCGCTGGCAGCTGGCAGAGCTGGCGGGGCCAGGCCAGGCCCGGCCTTCCCAGCTCTATGACACAGCGGTGGCAGCCCCAGCCTTCCATCCCTGCACACACTCCCACACAAGCGTCCAGAGCCGCGGCCACGCAACGCAACTGACCGTCCGCTGAGCCCCCAGCCTGGCCTGATGGCCATTCCTCTGCCCACACCTCGGCCAAGCTCCCCTTGGCCACCTCCTGAGCCACAATGCCACAGACAAGTGGCACATACAGGTACAGAGCTCTGCCCAGAGCTGGCAGGGAACGTTCATTAAACATAAAAACCACCGAGAAAAAGAGAACTGCCCCCAGCAGAGCTGTTCCCTCCTGCAGTAGTGACACCTGCACACCCACAGCGCCTGAGACTGCAAGCAATGAGCATTCCCTGGGCACATGTGCAGCCCAAGCAGCTCGAGGACAGCCTTGCAGCAGGACTGCTCTCAGCTGAGCCAAAAAGGCCCCTCTGGCAGCTCTATGATTCGCCCCAAACCGGGCCAAGAGACACTTCGCAGACAAAGTCCAAGAAGCGGGTGTTTGCTTTATTCAGCACGCTGGGTGTGCGGGGATCGCTCCTCCAAACACCCACCCCAGGCACACGGCAGATTACAAGATGTGGTTCCATTTCAGGCATGTTCATTGTTTTCCCTAGAAAAGGTGTGGTTATGCAAACCATTTCTCAGCACTCGTTATTATCAGTAGCACATGCGGAGCGCAGGCCCAGGGCTCCCTGGTGGTCGCGCTCAGGAAGGCTCGGTGGGCATTTGATGAAGGCTGAACGTCTTCTTCGCTCTGCACTTTTTACGTTTCTCCTCTCAGCATGCACAGTGTCTTGTCAGCTCTTTCAGCAGTTTCTTCACTGGTTTCAGCAGCTTTGTTCCTCATTTCTGCAAGCTTTGTTCCCTATCTCTTGCCAAGTTGTTCAGATGGCTTCTACACTGGTTACAGTGTATTTTATTCTTGCCCAAATATGCCTAAGTACAATGATTTTAAGCCTTTCGCTTGGGCTTGGCACACACTGGAGGAGGGTGTTTGTTTTCAATGAGGAAACTCAGGAGTTATGAATGTATTGTGATGTTGGCTTTTCACATGTTACATAATGTTAGAAAAACTTTACCTCAATGATATAGAATGTCTACTCTTTATGTAGTCAGTTTAGAAAAGATAGGCAGAGAAAGTCTTTACATTCCTGGAGTATCTTATCAGAGAAGAAGAAAACCAAAAACCAAAGAGAAGAATTTTTGGAGGGAGCAGAGACGGAATGGAGCAAAAGAGGAAGATAAGGCTGATGGGATGATACATAGAAACTCCAAAGAATTTATGTATCATGCATGATTGTGATGAATATGCAATAAGAGATTATTGCTTTTAAAGGCAATCTTTTGGATGTAAAGGTGTGCCTTTGGCTCTCTGCCAAAGCACCCAGCCATAATACCCTTTTTGCTGTTGCCTCCTAATTGTCCCTTTTATTAAACTTCTTTAAAATTTTACAAAGAATGAACCTCATTTTTCACATCAGGGGTTTTAGATTGCCTCAAAAAAAACCCCAAGAACCCCCCCTCTGCCTGAGTGCAGCCAGTTCTCCAAGCAAAGCAGGTCCCAGGTGAGTGAGGAGAGACAGGATGGGGCTGGGAATGTGGAGCAGGGTTCTCCACACTGGGTCAGACCTCAAGGCACAGCTTCTGTGACCAGGCCAGACCTCCTGAGGAGAGACCCTGCATCAGTATCAATCACAGAATGCTGCACTCACTTCTCTCTAAAGAGAAAAGTAATAAAATACACCCTTTAAAATAGGAATGAGTATTTCTTAGAAGCTCTTTGAAATATTTCTCCGTAACTGGAGAAGGAAACCTTCCTAGTGAACTGCACCAGGCCAGAGGGAAATCAAGGCAGAGCCAGGGTTTGTCAGCACTTGCTTGATCCTAATGAGCCCCGTGGGGCATTTGGGGCTGAGCCCTTGAAGCTCAGGGCCTGAGAGGAGATTGCACAAGCCTTTCCAGGAGTCAAAGGCAGAGGAAACACCCAAAGTGCCTCGAGGCATTGATGGGTCCCTCTGAGGTCCATCCCAAAGACAGGCTCCTCATGGACTCCTTGGAGGAGAGAATTGGAGGCCAGGATTGCCCAAAAACCTCTCAGAGCCTCAGTGTGGGAAGGAAAATCCAAAGTACCTTAAAACCCTTGAGTATCTCAGAGCATTAATGAGCCCCACTGAGTGTCAATGCAAAGCTCTCAAGGGACTCATTAAAGTAATTGGAGATAATTGGAGGCCATGATTGCACAAACCATCAAAGACTCAGTGTCAAAAAGAAGCACTTAAATTAACCCTGAGTACCCTGAAGCATTAATGATCCCCACTGGGTGTTGTTACTGACAAAGAATCTCCAGGGACTCATTAGAGCAGATAATTGGGGGCCAGGATTGCACAAAGCTCTCAGAGACTCCCAGGCAAAAGCCAAAGCCAAAGTCCTTTGAAAGCCCTGCAGTCCCTGGGAGCATCGAGGAGCCCCCAGGGCCATTCCTGACCAAGGCTCCCCAGGGACTCCTTCCAGCAGATCCCTGAGGCCACTGGGATGTGGGGGGATGCTGAGGGCAGGACAAGGGGCTGACAGTGCCCAGCCTTGCTGGGGCTGTGCCCAGGAGGCCCCCGGGCCTCAGGACAAGGTGTCTCCTCCCAGCCCTTGGTGGCACAGACGCTGCTGTGCCCCAGGGCACCAAGACTTAGCTTCTCTTTGTCCCCCCTGTCATCCCTGCCTCCAGTTCTCTGCTCTGACTGCAGCCTGGGGACACTTTCTCAGTCGTGTCCCTCACTGGGACCCATGAAAACTTCCAGAAACTTTGAAGTTCAATTCTGACTGGAATTCTTGAGAGGTTTGTGCCAGTCCCTGTCAGGGACTGATGTTCAGGGCCTCAGCACCAAGCCCCGAGAGGGTCATTCCAGTCCTTGTGCTGTGTCTGTGCTGCTGAGCTGGGCCGGGCTCCTGGCACAGAGGCAGCTCCTGGCAAGCGGCAGCGCTGCAGAGAGACAGCTCTGGCCAGGAGCAGCTCCTGGGCACAGCCCAGCAGGGCTGGGGCACTGCCTGCAGCCAGCCCGGGCACAGCACAGAGGCACACAGGGCTTAAACTCAGCCGGTGGTGGGAGCACAGAGCAGAGCTCACTGAGGGCTCACCAGAGCAGAAATCCTCACAGCGTTTGGAACAGTCATTGTCTGGCTGTGGGAAGAGAAGCTGCAGTTCCTGGAGGCATCTCCTGAAGCTGGCCCATCCCACAGCTTTTAGGACCTTTCCGGAGCACTCTCAGAGTTGCTGCAGTCTGGGGGATGTGGCCCTAGGGCCGGGCTGGGTTGCCCTGCTGCAGCACCCGAGGCCCAGCACAAGGCAGCTCCTGTTGCCGGGCTCTGCTGCGGGGCTGAGCAGCCGGGGCTGCAGCCAGGGGTGCCCAGGGCTGTCCTGCAGAGCAGGGTCCTGCAGCCCAGGGCGCTGAGCTGGGGCAGGGACTCTGCTGCCTGCCAGGGGCAGCTCTCAGCCGGCCCGGGGAGCTGCTGCCAGCGCTGGGGGAGGAGCTGTGGGGGGAAGGAGCCACCCTGAGCAGGGCAGGTGCTGCTGCTGGGAGCTTCTGGCTGGGGCAGGGCTGCTCCCAGCTCCAACCAGCCTGGGCACAGCTCTGGAGGACACTTCCCAAAGAAGGTAAGCCTGGGATTGCTGTAAAGATCAGGAGCTTTCCTGAGACTGTTTTGATTTCCTGCTTGGATCAGGGTGGGAAGGTTGGGGGATGAGAGAAGCAGAACAGGAGTTGTAATCCCAGAGTCACAGGACATTCTGAGTCTCTGCCCTGCCCTCTCAGGCACAGCACCACGTTTCTGTTCTTCTTCTCTTGTTTCTGCACTCCCTTGGTATTGTCACTGTCATCTGGTGCTTTCAGGGAGGCTCTGGGGTTTGCAGCAGCTGAGTCAGGCTGCCAGGCAGGGCTGTCCATGGAAATGGGGTGTCCAGGTTTCCCTGTGCCCTGTGGGGCTGTGGGCAAAGCAGTCCATGGGAAAGGGGAATGAGCTGAACCTCTCTCCCTGAGATACCATCATGTGCATACCCAGGACTCTCCTCGCTGTGTCCTCCCAAGCTCTGAGCTGCCCTCCTGGGTGCAAATCTGTGCCAGAGCCTCTCGGAGTCCTCTGAATGTCCCCCAGGGAAGTGCAGAGATGCCACAGCTGAGGAAATGCTGCTGAGTTTGCCAAGGGCACCGTGAGTGCCCCTGGCAGAAGGGGGTGCTGAGCCCTTGCTCAGAGACCTTTAGAGAGGGTGAGACATTCAGGGATGCCTCTGCTCTGGGCAGGATCTGGTTTATCCCAGGGTGAGCCGGGAGTGTGATTGTGCTCTGATTGCAGCCAAAGGGGCAAGCCCAGGGCACTTGGGAACAAGCCCATCCAGCCCCTCAACTTGCCCTCAGCCACAGGGAATCCTTTGCCTCTCACCTCTCTCAGTGGCAAACTGGGAGTGCAGCAGAAATGCTGGGGATTTCTGACCTCAGAGAACCAGGAATGATGTGTGGGTAGGAAAAGAATTCCCTCCATCTCCTCCCTGCCATCCCTGTCCTGTAGACCTGGGAGTGCAGATGGTACCAAGCCTGTCTGCATGAGGAGTGGTTCCACTGACAAATCCTGACTATCCAGCCTTATCCCTCTGCCACACGGCCACAAACCCAGGGCAGCGGGGCAGGGATGGCTCCTCGAGAGCCCCCACGCACAGGCCCAGCTGCTCCTGGCACACTCAGACAGCACAAGTGGAGCTCAGGCAGGGCCCTGGGTGAAGGTTTTCCCAGAGCAGGAACAAGGGTGGGGCAGTCCCAGCGGGACAGTCTGCAGGGAATGGCACAGGTTTGGCTCCAAGCAGCCTGTCCTGACTTGTCACCGTCCTTTCTCCATGAACAGGTGCCCATGGCCAGAGACAGCAAATGTGCAACAGCAGCTCCATCAGCCCCTTCCTCCTGCTGGCATTGGCAGACACGCGGCAGCTGCAGCTCCTGCACTTCTGCCTCTTCCTGGGCATCTCCCTGGCTGCCCTCCTGGGCAACGGCCTCATCATCAGCGCCGGAGCCTGCGGCCAGCACCTGCACAGCCCCATGTTCTTCTTCCTGCTCAGCCTGGCCCTCCCCGACCTGGGCTCCAGCTGCACCACTGTCCCCAAGGCCATGCACAATTCCCTCTGGGGCACCAGGCACATCTCCTACTCAGCATGTGCTGCTCAGGTGTTTCTGTTTGTCTTCTTCATGGGAGTAGAGGTTTCCCTCCTCACCATCATGTGCTACGACCGCTACGTGTCCATCTGCAAAGCCCTGCACTACGGGACCCTCCTAGGCAGCAGAGCTTGTGCCCACATGGCAGCAGCTGCCTGGGCCAGTGCCTTTCTCTACGCTCTCATGCACACGGCCAATACATTTTCCCTGCCCCTGGGCCAGGGCAATGCCCTGGCCCAGTTCTTCTGTGAAATCCCACACATCCTCAAGCTCTCCTGCTCCAAATCCTACCTCAGGGAACTTGGGCTCCTTGCCATTAGTGTCTGTTTGCTCTTTGGCTGTTTTGTGTTCATTGTTTTCTCCTATGTGCAGATCTTCAGGGCCGTGCTGAGGATCCCCTCTGAGCAGGGCTGGCACAAAGCCTTTTCCACGTGCCTCCCTCACCTGGCCGTGCTCTCTCTGTTCCTCAGCACTGTTATGTTTGCCCACCTGAAGCCCCCCTCCATCTCGTCCCCATCCCTGGATGTGGCCCTGTCAGTTCTGTACTCAGTGGTGCCTCCAGCCCTGAACCCTCTCATCTACAGCCTGAGGAACCAGGAGCTCAAGGAGGCCCTGAGTAAACTGATGACTGGATACTTTTCAGAAGCAAAGAAGTGCCTGTTTTCTGCTGCATAGTTTTCAGAATGGAACTCATGACTGGCCCAGTCTGCCTTCTCAGGTCTTTGGTGGTGGTCAATGGCTTCTTCTCGCCATAATTTTGTGCTCAGTGAAATGTTTTTATTCATCCCTCATCTAATTCCCTCTCTGCTTCTTGAATTAGATTCAGAAACTCTGTAAACTCTGTAAAATCTGTAAAATTTGTGCTATTGCTATATTTAAACAAAATAAACTACCTGTCAGGGCCTTGGTTATCTGGGATCCCAACTCTGACACCTGCATGAAGTTATAGGGGAGAGGGGGAAAAGAGTCCCAGCACAGCAGCACAACCAGGGACAATGACTCTTTCCACATCTGCTGTTCCACACTCTCCTCCCCAGCCCTTCTGTGGGCGCAGGGCCAGAGTGCTCGGGCAGCTCGGTCACTGTCCTGCTGTGTGTCCGTGCTTTGACCACAGGCAGGGACAGGCCACGGGCACTGCTGGGACACAGCTGGGCTCCACCACAGCAGCTCCATCAGCAAAGGGCACCTCCTGGAGGCAGGGCAGGAAGGATTAGGTCTTATTTCATAGTTGCCTCAGCAATAAAACCTAAGGGTCTCAATGTTTTGCTTGTTCTCCCAGGGCTCAGTGGGGTGAGATCAGGGTCCCAGGGTGGCCTTCAGGGGACTCAGATCTGGGTCAGCTTTTGTGTGTTGATGGCCAGTGCCCATCAGATGGTGAATGGTCAGTGCTGAACCCTCCTGCGCTCTCCAGCTTGTGCCAGGGCTGATGGCAGAGGAATGTTTGTCTGGACGGCCTTGGGAACTGCCAGGAGAACACAGGGGAGCTGCAGGGACAGTGTGTGCCAGGGATCAGCAGTGAGTGGAGCTCACTGGGCACAGGCCTGTCCGGGCTGGGGTCATGCAGAGATAAAGGGCTGAATGTCTGCTGTGAGCCGTGAGAGCTCTGCAGCCCAGGGGACACAGCAGGTACAGGGAAAGGAGTCTGGGCAGGGACTCGTCTGACCCTCGGGGAGCTTTCCCAGGAGGATCCAGGGCAGCCCCAAGGCCATGTGGCAGCCCTGGAACAAGGCAGGCACCTCTGAGCACCCTCCACGGCCACAGCAGAGCCTGTGTGGGAGGGGGTCAGTGCAGGGAGCACCATCAGCTGCAGAGCTCTGTCTCCCAGCTTGAGCAGCACAGCCCAGCAGAGCCAGCCCATGGCCCCGGGCAGCACAGCCCCCATGCTCTGCAGAGCAGCACCCCCAGCTTGGGGGCTCTGGGCAGCAGGGCAGAGGCTACAGCAATGGCTGCTCAGGCCAGCACAGACGTGTTCCCCTGGGAAAGGCTCTGTGGCAGCTGGCACGGGCCAGGAGCAGAGCAGGAGCCCATGTGTGTGCACAGGAGCCCTGGCAAGAGGCTGCCCTGTCCCTGGGATAGCAGCAGGAGCTGCCTGAGGAGCCCCAGGGCCAACTCTCTGCTGCTGTGCTGGCCAGTGGGGCCCTGGGGCTGCAGGAGCTGCCCGAGCTGAGGATCTCCTGAGCATCCCAGACAGAGTCGCTGTCCCTGACCTGCAGTACCTCCAGTTCCTGCTGCAGGGCCAGACCTGATTCTACTGCTCTGCAGGGGCAGGGAGAGCTGGACTGGGCAGTTCCAGGGAGAGGAAAACAATGGACCTCTGGTTATACGAGTCCCCACAGCGTCACACTAGCCCCTTGGTTCCATGAGCCCCACAGTGTCACAATGGCCCCTGGGTCACATGAGGCCCCACAGGGTCACAAGGCACCTTTGGTTCTATGGGGCCACACTGTCAATTTTGCCGGTGAGCAGGGTCAGCACCAAAGACACAGACACCAACTGAAGGAACTGTGTCGTTTATTATAATGCAAAAGTGCAAAGAATCACAAAAGGAGCAGCTCAGCAATGCCCCCAATCATCAGTGCCAAAGATTGCCTGCAGTGATTAACCAAGATCCAGCCCCAGTTCCCCTCAGACTTTACCATCACCCAGAGCCACCCATCAGCTGGGGGAAGCTGTCCCAGCCAAGGACTGGAGAGCCACTCCCGGACACTGGGAATTCCTGCAGATGCCTCCAGCCACAGCTCAGGCTCCAACCCTGCTGGGAGAGGGCCCAGCTTTGACAGTGCTGGAGAAACAAACTGACAGCACTTCTAGTGCGGGAACATCTGCTTTCATCCTCCTCTTCAATTCCTCCTAAGCCTGGCCAGGGCTCAAGGAGTGACCAAAGGAGTTGACTTTGATCCTACAGCCCCAAACAAAGCCAGATGGGGCCTTGTCCAGTTTCTAAATACAGAGAGGTCAATCCACATTTCACCAAGGAACAGGCACAGAGGTCATATTGTTAATAGTACTTTGTTAATTAGTTCATGAGTGGGATACAAAGATAACCTTTGGTTGGAAGGTTCATCTAGAGGTCAGCTTTCACTCAGGGCCTGTTGTTCAGGCCTCATTCAGGGCCTGGTGTTCAGGCCTTGGAACTTCAATCGCTCCTTTGATCTAGAGATGAACTACAACTCCAAATAATTCTTTCAGTAACAGAGTCTTAGATTTAGCTATTAGGCATAAAGGCATCGCCTCTTGTTCTTCAATTAAGTGCTGCTCAAGGTCATCACTCAGAGCTACAATTCACATTCCTTTTAAAACATGAGTAATTAGTTGCTATTCTCTGTTATTTATCAAATCCCCCTTTTTTCTTGAGACTGTGTCTCTTTTTAGACAAGTCTCAGTGCTCCATTTCCCAGCACAAAGTGTCACAACAGTTCTAACATGGAATCATAACACACCAAGTGCTCACACTGCAGTGATGACAGTGACTGCCACAAATGCATTTCGCAGCAGCCTCCAGTTTGGCAGCCCCAAAGCCAATCCCTGCAAGAGGAATTTTCTTCTTTCTGCCACTCTTCTACTGCTCTTTCTATTGAGGCGATTCTTGACTCTTGGACTTCAAACCCATCACTGATAACAGTGCAGCATTCCTGTCCTAGAATAGCCCAGGCTCCTCCTTGACCAGCAGGCAGATAATCCAAGGCCATGCGGGTCTGCAGAGCCCCCGTTCGTGTTTGTTGGAGCTCACAGGATGTGCTGTTGGATATTTTAACAGTATCATTTGCTACTTCTTCTAATAATTGATTTAGCTTGTTAATGTGAACTCCACAGGACAAGGCAGCGCATGTGGGGCACTGGGTGAACCAGAATCTTTGGCTTTCTGAAATCCAAGGCACTCTTTGGGTGGAAAATGTTCTCTTAACATGAAACTCTTCCTTGCAGTTGTTGCTGAAGCACCCTAAAGGGAGGCATCGCTATTTTTCCTCAGTCTCATTTGGGTTAGGAACAATAATTTGATTGTCCACAGAGATGATGCTTTTTAATTCCAAAATAATGTCCCCAAGGTCCTTTGCTGTTCAGCTTTACTGCGGTGTCGGGGGTAACAAGGCCTGGTGGGATCCTTTCCCCTTCGGCTGGAGAGGTGCCGGGTCCCAGTCCCTGAGGGGCACCCAGGCTCCTGGCTGGAATCCGTGTGGAAGTCACTCAGAGTCACATCAGCCTCCACATGGAGCCCCGTGGATCAGAGCATTTTCCACAGGGGCCGTGGGGGCAAACAGGGAGATTGGGTCTGGCAGGATCTGTAAAACAATGTCCTGTAACATCTCCTTGTTCTCACACAGAACACTTGGCTGCAGGGACACATTCCCATCATTCTGCCCAGGTTGCAGGATTCAAACAGTGCTGTCTTTCCCTGGAGCTGTTCCTTCAGCTGCCTCGGGAGGGCCATTGAGCCTCTGGACCCACACTCTGACTCCATTATTAGGACTGCTGGATCCAAACCCTTTATCTCCACCAACAGTGGTCATTTGAGGCGGATCTCCTTTTTTCACAATTGTTTATAAAACTGCAGTTTCAATAATTGTGCTGGCCTGTCATGGGGTTGAATAATTCAATCTTGTTCACTATGGTTTAACAGAATTACTTTGATTTCTCCTTGATAATCTGCATCAATTCCTCCTCCCATGACATGAACGCTTTGCAAGGCCAAGCTCCAGCGAGCAGTTATCAAACCAAAGTGTCCCAGAGGAATCTGAATTCCTATTCCTGCATTGATAACTCTCACTTGCTTCTGATTTATCCCAATTAATCCTGATGCAGGAAGGCCCAGCCCTGCAGCCTCTGGGGTGGCCCTGTCAGGCCCCATTGCACCCAGAACGATTTCCCAGGAAGTCCAAGTCTCCCTGTCCATGGATTTGCAGACTGGGTGCAGCCGGGCACACCCAGGGGTTTCCATTTCCCCAGCGGGCCCATTGTTAAGGGTATGGAGCACATCTGGGAGATGGGTTCTCCATCGGGATGGGTTCCCATCTCCTCATTTTTTCAGCTGCTCTTTTAAAAACCCCTTAATCTGTTCTACCAATCCTGCAGCTTGTGGATAGTCTGGGATATAAAAAACCCAGCAGTCTTCATCACTGTCTTTTTCACAGGAACAGACAAAGCATTCCAGATCTCAGTATCAGCAAACCCTATAAAAACAGCCAATTTCATCCCTTCCTTCTTTATTCCTTGTATGCAATCTCACAAAATTTACCAGTGACCTTTGGGTCCTGGCCAAGCATTTTCTGGAGGGTATTTAGTGTTACATCCGTGAGCAGCCATAGCTAAAGAATTCGTATTGTCAGCACCATTTCACATTATTATTTATTATATATACAATAAAAATATTATTTCATATATATATAAACTATGATAATATTACTAGTTCACTTGCACAACGAAATTCAAGCTCAAGATTAAAAACTTCTTCTATTGCTCCATGTGGGAGCGTTCCAACAACAATTGTTCCTTCTGTTGGTGCTGTTTCCAATATGCTGTTAACAAAATCCATCCTCGTCTTCCCAAACCCACAAGCTCTTTTCCTTTTTCCATATCCAATTTTTGGATGCATTTTAAGACATCCAGCACTTCAGCTTCTTTTAACCGACTGCCCCACTGCTCTCACGGTGCTCCGACCGCAGCCCACTCCAGAGCCAGCGAACTCCAGGGAAGCTCTTCCCATCCGGGATTTCGGACAGGACTGATTCCTTACATTTACATTTAAAAAGCGACATTTTGGTGCGATCCGGCCAGACTACACCAATTTTGTTGTACCAGTGGGCAGGGCCAGCACCAAAGACACAGACACCAACTGAAGGAATTGTGTCATTTCGTGCAGTTCAAAGCAGCAAAGAATCACAAAAGGAGCAGCTCAGCAATGCCCCCAGCCATCACTGCCAAAGATTGCCTGTAGTACCATCACCCAGAGCCACCCATCAGCTGGGGGAAGCTGTCCCAGCCAAGGACTGGAGAGCCACTCCCGGACACTGGGAATTCCTGCAGCTGCCTCCAGCCACAGCTCAGGTTCCAACCCCGCTGGGAGAGGGCCCAGCTTTGACAGTGCTGGAGAAACAAACTGACAGCACTTCTAGTGCGGGAACATCTGCTTTCATCCTCCTCTTCAATTCAGCTCTCAGTCTCTCTCCGGAGAAAAAGCAGCTGAACCACTGGCCAAAAAAACTGTCCTGGGAGGAGCAAGCTGGGTGCTTCCTCCCCCTCTGCCACAGCAGGGAAACAAATTGCTACCTGTGTGTGACCTTGAACAAGCTGCAAACTGCTTTGGAAAAGTTTCTCTCAGTTTTCCTTCCCCCTCTCAGGCTCAGTTTAGGGGCATAGAAAGGCACAAAATTAATTTCTGGGCATAGGCAGCGATATGGGATACACATCATAAGGTCACCCCAAGACAAGAGACTAGACAGGAGTAAGGGAATAAAAATAGATATTTATTTGAAAGGCCTTCAAAGGTAGCCCCTGGGGAGCCAGAGGCTATTGCCAAGATGGACCCCAAGATGGACAACAGATCACAAGTTCTTCACACTTTTGTAGGTTTGTTTCATTTGCATATCAGGGTTAATTATCCAATTAACACTTCAGTTTAATGATGTCAATTCCCCTCCACTTGCCGCCCTTAGAGGCTCTTTGGTTTATACTTTTTGGGCCTAGGTCTGGGTATCCTTGAAGAGCAGTCCCAGAGAGGCTTTGTTATGTCTAGCTAGCATGAGAGAGCAGAAATTAACAGGCTACAAGAAACTTCAGAGTTACACACCAGGCAGTACAGAATTTGAAAAATATAAAAGTTAAAACTTAAGGCATCAGTAGCACCAGAACACCCACAGCTGCTGAGTTTCATAGGACAAAGAGACTCTACAGAGACACTGTCACGCTTCCTTGTGCTTTTCTGTCTGTCTTTCTTGCACTTTGGGAAAAAAAAAAAGAATTGGCTCGGCCTCTGATATTCAGCGCTCCAGTTGCTGCATGTCTGGCTGTGGCAGCTCATGTCCAAACACAACTGCGTCCCTGCTGAGCAGGGCAATGGACGGCCACAAACAGGGAGGTCCCTGGTGAATATCAAGGCAGACACCTGGGGAAGTGCAGAGGATAGGGATAGCTGTGGGAGGAGAAGCTGTTCTGTGTCTCTGATGATGGTGCCAGCACCCTGAGGGAGCAGCCAAGACAAGTGCTGGAAGCAGACGTGTCCTGCCCTTTTCTGCTGTCACATGGACATGGAACACACTTGTTGCCACAGGTCCACCTTGATCCAGGAATAATGGAGGGCCAGGCATTGGTAGGGAACGGCCTCCAGCAAGAGCAAAGCAGGATCTTCTAGCAGCAAGGCCTGAGCTTGTGAACCGGGCCATCTCCTCAGCAGATACCAAAGTGCTTCCCTCCACCCCTGTAGCAGGTTGGGTTTGTAACTGGGCAGAAACACCAAATTAGTGTAGTGGTTTGGTCCAAAATACTCATTACTGTTTACCTTCTGTGAGATAAGAATTAGGAGAAACACAAAGCAGGCACCAAACTTGAAAGAATATAAAGAAGTTTATTAACAGACCTAAAAGAAGGGGAAAAAAATCATACCACACTTTGAGAACTCTTCTCCTCCCCCCACCTTCATCCCTTCTCCCACAGACAATGTAAAAAGACAATCCTTAAGATGTTCAGGCTGTTTATCACTTCCATAATAACCTTGTTCAGTCCATTTAGAAAGAGGAGTCTCTCTGCTCATGCTACGAACACATTATCACAATGAGACAGCTGCCCACTTCCAAATATTGTTCAGTCCATTTAGGAAGAGGTCTCTCTGCTCGCATGTGAGTCCCTTACCCCGACTTGTAGCTTTTCCCATGACTGCTTTCGAGGGTCTGCTCTTGAAGGTTTTGGGGTACAGTTTTAAGGTTGAGCCGTTCAGAAACAAAAGTTCTCTTCACCCATCTCTGGGAGCATTTCATCTCTAAGAACAGAGGCCCTTCTCCTTCCCTGGGAGCAAAGGGTCTTCATCATCTTCATCGTTAGGACTATCTCTGGGAGCATCTCTAGGGACTGAGGTTTTCTCCTTTCCCGTTTGGAGCAAAAGTCCTCATCTGGTCCATCTCTCCCTGTCCAAACTTCTCATGAAATTACAGCTGCGTCAGCATCTGCCTATCTCAGCGCAGGTGCTTTTGCTCACGAGCTGAACACTCCACCCCCCAGATCTTCATGGAATTACAAGGGGATACTCTGATATATCACAGCTTCACAACAGAATTTCAGCTTTAAGCATTTCCTCTCTCTCTTCCCTCAGGTTTTCAGCTCTTCACAGCACTAAAAGGGTTAATCTCACCTCGGCCTTGCAGCTTTGCAGCTGGAATGTTGAATGTTGCTTATCGCAGTGGAGAGGGGGGAGAGCCGAGCCGCTCTGGCTGCCCACAGCAAGGCAGTGGGGGGGGTTCCA
This sequence comes from Corvus moneduloides, assembly GCF_009650955.1. Classification (NCBI taxonomy): domain Eukaryota; kingdom Metazoa; phylum Chordata; class Aves; order Passeriformes; family Corvidae; genus Corvus; species Corvus moneduloides. Next base: position 5,632,121 of record NC_045502.1, on the reverse strand, counting down.
TGGCTGGAACAGGTCCATCGACTCCAGGATGGCCGTGGCCCGGCCTGGCCTGGCCTGAGCAGGGCCTGGGCGGGCCCGCTGGCCCCCACCCGGGGCCCGCAGCCACCTGTCCCAGCGCTGGAAACGAGAGAGAGCTTGGAGGGGGAGTTTGTCTATTCTTAAGTGTGGATCACAGAGGCGGTCACAGCTTTAAGTGGCTTCGAGAATTGTCCATGGTCAAACTGGCCAGCTGATAGGTTCTGTCAGGTCATGGGGGAAGCTGTAAGCACTCCTTTGTGAGAACATCATTTCCAAGACCATGCTAGCTAACCCACGACACAGCCTGAAGCAAGCACTGAGGTCTCACTGCCTGCACTGGGGAGACTAACTTATTTCCAGAGGCATCATTCCTCCTCTCAGAGGTGAAGTTGCAACTCAATATCCTTTTTCATCTTTGTTGGGGAAGATGAAACAGGAAAGCCTTATAAATATGATTGCCTGATGGGAGATTTTGGGAATAGGAAAACTATAAGCGACATCGAAATGAAAGCCATTTTTGAAATACCAAGTCTTAGTTACTGAACAACTGGAAAACAATGGTATGGCCGACTGAAGGTAATCCCCTCTTGATTGAACAATACCCTCTGCTTGCAGGCAGGTCCAAGGGTCAGAGCAGACCCTACTAGCTCAGCAGAAGGGGTCCGAAGAGTAGTTTTTAGAAGTTAAGATGTAACACTCTATGGTAATATAAGAACTCTTATAGGCTGTATGTAAATGCTATAGGATTTGTATCTTGTATTAGATTGGTTAGTGACAATTAGAATATTCAGTACAGAAGATGATTTATTGTATTGTAACCAGGACTTCATCACTTCTTCTTCATTCTCATTCCTCTCTCGCTCTCTCTCTCTCTCTTTACTTACCCGCTTACTCTCTTGCTCTCCTGGGCCTGCTCCGAGCTGAGTCTGGCAGCTCTAAGCAGTGCCCCTATACCCACGCCCTTTGCAATAAACCGCATGTTCCAAGATCTGACTTCAGAGATCTCTCGTCTCCGTCCGTCCCGGCCGTCCAACCCACCCAAGCTCCCGCAATCTTGTTATTGCACAGGACACCCAGGCAGTGATCTCCCCAGGATGGGATCTCCTTTACCCCTGCTGAGGGAAGGGATCCAGACGGGCCAGTGGAGGCATCTCATCCTGGGTTTGTGTTCCCAGCATTTGAGGGACACCCAGTTCCCATCCCACACCTTCCACTAAGCCACAGCAGGTGAGTTTCTTCTTGCCTCTGTACATGTGTGCACGGAATAGACACCTGGGTGTGAGTGTCTTCTCTCAACTCCCGTAATTGCAATTGATGCAGACAGAAGGCAGGAGTGAGCTGGTCAGAGGTCAGGCACAAATGCCAGAGGTGGTCCCACATCTCCAGGAAAAGGAGCAGGTTCCTATGGAGGACTAGAATTGTCCTGGCATTCCCTGGCCAGGCAAAGCAATGGGGTGCCAACAGCCCTGAAGGAGTTTTGGACAACTCCTTGCATGGGCTGCCAGGTGGGCTAAGAAAGGTGATACTCACTGGGACTTGGAGCTGACCAACAGGAGAAGCTGCTCAGGAATGGGGTCAGCAGTGTCCACCTTGGCTGACATGACAATGAAATCGGGGCGTCTCACATGCCAAAGGGCAGGGAGCAAGGGCAGCAGCAGGGCGTGGGCCAGGGCACTCCAGAGGAGAAGAATTTGATGTACTGGGAGACTGATCCAAGAGGTGCCATGGTAAAGGCAGCTCTGAAGGCTGAAGGAGCTCAGGAGATCTTACAGGCCTTGCAGGAAAGCTTCCTGCCAGGACAAGAAGGATTTCTCCACGTTCCCGTGAAATAAGCATCCTTCTCTGCTGGCTGAACAGACAGAACTCCAGCACAAAGAGGCAGCAAACAGGACATGGAAACAGGGCAAGTTGCAAAGCAGGAATTTAGCAAACCTTGCCCCAGGATGTACGGATAAAGCCAAAAGCAAAGCTCCCAGCATTTTGGGAGCCGCTGGGAAGGGTAGAGGAAGCCCAAGGAGCTGCTGCAGGAATAGAGGGTCCTGCTGAATGAGTCGCACCCATCCTGGAGGCCTGGCACAAGTGGGCACTGGGGCTGGTGGCCTCCTATGTGCATGTCAGCCTAGGAGATGGTCATACACCCTTCCTCTGGGAGGGACTGTGCCTGTCCATGCACATGGCTCTAGACTCTGCAGAATCTACTTGAAGACAGGCTGAGGAGCTAAATACGTTGGCATGAATGCAGAATTGGGTCTCCAAAACCCATGTGGTTGAATTTGTCTCTTTAGGTTGAAACCTCTTCATTTTGACTACATTCCTGAAGTCTCAGCTTAAGAGTTGAGGGATTAGGGAAAATCATCAGGATGTTTACATTGGCCAAATCCCTGAGCATGTCAAGGTCCCTCTGCACTCAAGGTCCCTTGTGCCAGCTGCCCAGGGATGGGTGAGGATGGCTCATCCTGAAGCGCAGTCGCTCACGGGATCATGGAATGATGGAATCATAGGATGGGCCGGGTTGGAAAGGGCCTTTAAAGGCCATCTAGTCCAACCAGCTGCCATGGGCAGGGACATCTTCAAGCAGAGCAAGCTGCTCAAAGCCCTGTCCAACGTGGCTCTGGATGTTCCCAACACCTCCCTGGGCAGCCTGTTCCTTGATGTCACTACCTGTTGTGGTTTGGTTCAAAATATCTATTACTTACTTCTTTTCTTTCTGTGAGATAAGAATTAGGAGAAAGCAAAGCAGGCACAAACCTTAAACAGTTGCAGTACAAAGAAAGGGTTTTATTACTAACAGAATTAAGAGTAAAGAGAAATAACAAGAAATTAAAGCAAACCCCCTCCCCCTTTCCAGCCACTTTGCTCCTTTTACCCAACTCACACAAAGGGTGTCAGAACATGGGATGTTAGTCAGTGTTGTAGTTCTTGATAAGTCTCTTTCATATGCTTACAGGAAAAAAAAGGGTTTTCTTCAGCTGTAGCTGGCTCCTAAACAGCCACCAACAGCAGACCCGCCCAGAAAGAAACAATCTGCTGTGGTGTAAAACATCTCTTCCATGAAAAATCTCACAGTTCCTTCACACTGCCAAACATAAGCTATTACATGGGATTATTAATCTTTTTAAGGATGAGTTACTTTGGCCTGAACACAAAGGCTTTTTTTCCGCCACAAGTCTCTAAAAACGCCTCTCAATACTTCTATGTAGCTTGGCACAGGCATTCTTCACAGTTTTCACGGGCCACACATGGCATTCATCCCCCCTCATGTACTTCAAATGGATTTAAGAGACAAACAGTTTGTGGTATTACAGTTTCTTACCACAGCATGCAAGAAGTATTTTAAGCTACGCATGAGAAAACACGGCACCGCCCTCTTTTCTCCCGTTGCCATTTCCAGCTCCATCCCACAGGACTCACTTTCTCTTTCTCTCTGACTTGGAAGCCTCCATGTTGAAGAGTGTTCTTGTTCAGGCTTTACGGTGGAGAAAGCCTCGCTCCCTTTTGTGCTGCTGGCTGTGTGGTGTCTTCTTCAGTTCAGCGCGGAGTGTGCTGGCTGCAGACAGGAGGCTACGCCGGCTCCCATTGGCTCCGCGAGGAGAGGAGAGGAGAGGAGAGGAGAGGAGAGGAGAGGAGAGGAGAGGAGAGGAGAGGAGAGGAGAGGAGAGGAGAGGAGAGGAGAGGAGAGGAGAGGAGAGGAGGACCCGCTCATCCCAGGAAGCCGGGCCAGATGAGTTTAGCTGTGTGGCAGTCCATGGCTGGTTTTAGCTGCCTGCGGCTCTGGGACAGTTCCCCCCGCAACAACCCAGGGCCTGTGCCATGGCGTTGGGAAAAAGGGAGGGAGCAGGGGCCCTGGCCTGACCTGGAGGCTTGGAGCCCCCCCACCTTCCAGCAGGCAAGCTCGGACCAAAGGCCATTCCTGCCTTTCTGAGCGGTTTAAATATGTAAATTGTGAGAAAAGTCATTAGTCTAAAAGACTGTCCATCAATTCAGGTTCAACCCCCTACACCACCCTCCATGTAAAAATCTCTTCCTCATGGTGGGATCTCTTGGATGACAGTGTGAGGAGCAGCAGGCCAGCAGAGCTCATGGAAGGAAGAGACTCATTTCATGGCACTGCTGGCCTGGGCAGAATTACCATGGCTCAGAAAGGCAGCAGCTGGTGCAAAGGAATCTAAACCTGGGGTGGTGGTGAAAGAGCAAACAGAACTGGGCTGAGTGCTTGAGAGAGGATGAGGCTGATGAGGAAAGAGGATGCCTTCCCAGAGGGTCCTTCCCCAAGAGCTTTGAAGCTGCCTGCAAGGGCCTGAGCTCTTGGTGCCCTTGGCCATGGCAGTTGTCTGCACCAGTGAGGTCTGTGAGGAGACAAGTTGTCCTCGTGGCACTGGGGCTGTGTCCAGGCAGCCCTGGGGACGCTGGGCACTATTACACTGCTGTCCTTCCCTGGGCACTGCCCTTCACAGCCCAGGCTGCCTCCAGGGAGAGCCCTGGGCTCTGGGAAGGACAGGATCTCCTGTCCCAGAGGCCGGGATTCAGGCCTTGGCCCTTCTGCTCCATCAAACAAAGGCTTTGCTCAGCACCAGAGCCACCTGCCCAGTGCCTCTGCCTGCCTGCAATCACAGCCTCCAGTGACTGGCTCAAAGGAGGCCCTGGGGAGGCTCCATTGTAGGTGATTGAATCTCGGACCCAGACCAACATGTGCTCCTTTGTTCTGCCATGTGCCTCTGCAGGCAGGTTTTACAGCTTACAACCCAATTCTACCTTATAATTCCCCATAATTCCCCCTTTTCTGTTTTATACAAGTAAGAATTATGGCAGTGATTAAATAGATAGGACTTTGAGAAACAATGTAAAGTTGTCTAAAACTTTTACCATCACTCAGAGTCTGCAACTGCTGGAAGGTCCTGTTTCACAGTGAATACTTAGAAAGTCTTTCCTAGGCAAGACTTTTAAGTTTACTTTGAAATTGGGTCCAGCTTTTCTAAGATCAAATTGGCAAGTCAAAATGACTTGATTACACTTTTAGGGTAGAAACACTTGGGTCTGATGGTATAAATCCCCAGTCAGCCAGGGCTAGGGCTTGGCCAGAGCCTTAAGCCTAGACTGAGAGGGTTTCTCTAAAATACTTATAAAATTGCTTTAAAACTTTATTAGTATGTTGTGATCATTTTGAATGCAATTGGAAAATTAAGAACATGTAAACTTCTTTACAGTCTTTCGCGGGGGGCACACTCCATCCCCGCACCCCCCCTTTTCTGTTCTAACAATATGTAACGCAAACATTTTGCAACTTCCTAAATTCAGTAAAAATGTGTAACATAACATGCAGTTTTCTTACTACAAACAATAAAATAATACATCTAATACAACAACAAGTGTGCACCAAGTAAAAATAAGCAAGGTAATATCATTGCTTAAATACTTCATTGTTTCGCAGAATATATATAAAATTACAATTATATTAACATAAACTCTCTAACAGGTTTTTAAAGGTAACAAGCCTAATTCTTGCTTAAAGGAATAGCTTACAAATTATAATTATTATCTATCAAAAAAAGCAATCAGAACAATGCAGGATATTACAAGGTGGTGTAGTAAAAAAGCAGTCTTTGAGATAGGGTCCAGGATTGTGGCAATATTTTAAATAATGAAAACAGAAGAGTTCTATGGACCAGCTGCAGGAACAACATACTTAGCTTGCAGCTGTTCCCGCACAAGCTGGTGCAAATGCTGAATGCATTTCATTCCTGGGGAAGGGACTATTGGTCTTAGTCCGTTTTTCCTAGCACAGTATCAGCTCCCGAGAGTCTGCAAGGAACGGGAGCTTGGCTGTAAGCAGTGTGGGTTAGGTGGCTTCACGGGTCCGGCAGCTGGCAGAAGTCCACTAGCCCGTCTCCTCATTTCCCACATGCAGAGAGCCGCCCGTTGTTGGGGTCTCTCCCCCGCCGTGTAGCCCTGGCAGAGGGGCCCTGAGGGCACAGACACGGGGCTTCCCTGTCCCTGCTCAGCCTCGTTCCCATTGGTTGGTTTGTGTTCCCTGCGCGGGCAGAAGGACCCTTGGTCCCGTGACTGGAACAGTTCCTGGGCAGAGCCCCGGCCATGCGGCTGGAGAAATAAACATCTCTCTGAAACATCTATCAAGAATCTGTCCATATATATTTCTTTCCCACGGGACTCCTTGTTTGATACATCGTGTTGCAGTATCCCCATCGCAACAGCCTGTGCCCCTCCCCCCATTCACAGAGCAGAGCCGTGGCCCCGCCAGCCTGCAGCGCCGCTGATCCCACCAGTCTGCGGCATGGGGGCGGCCACCAGGCACAGCCGCGGCACAGCTCTGCCATGTGCTCGCTGCAGAGGCACAGCTCTGCCATGTGCTCGCCAGCACCAGGTCTCCATGCGCTCGCCAGCGCTGCGTGGCCCCACCATGCGCTCACCGGCAAGTGCTCCCCAGCGTCCCACGCTCGCTTTCCCCCCGCTGCATCTGCCGCTGCTGCTGCTGCTGCACTCTCACAGAAGGCAAACAGAGAGGGAACGCGCTCCCTCACGGCTCCAGCCATTCGCCATGACCCAGCTCCAGCTGATGCCGCATGGCACAGAGTGGCACAAGCTCTTCTACAATACTGTCTGGCTTCCCTCCAGGGTCAAATATGTCGGGGGACGAGGGGCCATATTCTGGTGAATCAGGGGAATGGGGAAGCAGAGGTTAAAAGATTTACTAAAAATTGGTTTGTTAGAAGCAATGCATATAGTTTGCTCAGCACTTACTGTGCATACCAAAGCAGCAAGAGAGGATAAGAGACTACTGATAAGGTGAAGGAATCCTGACCAGAGATCCTGTTTCTAACCTAAAACTAGCTAAAACCAGTCTTGAAGTTTGGGCTTAGGCCAGGGGCATAAAGAGCATGCGCAGGGAGGAAAGGCGAAAAGTTCAGGATGAGGAAGACTCCTTTACTTATCTGAGGAAGACTCTTATTTCATCTCAGAGACCCCTGCCCACGACCACCAGACAACACTGCACAAGCGCAACGCGGATGTAAATGACTTTTGGGTTCATTGTAATACGAAGCGAGGCTAGGCGGGGCTAGGTGATGAATATGTATAGGTGTATTGGGAAACTTAATGAATATGGAACTTGTACCCCGATAAATACCGAGCTGAATGCAGCCATCGGCGCTCATGGTTTTGGAGGAATTATCCCCCGTGTGTCCCAGCACTGGAATAAACACACCTACTTTACTACTTATTCTGGTAGTGGAGTCTTTTCCGCTCATCATTTTGGAGAGCAGCCGAGAGAAACTGTCCAATCGCAGGATCGGCTGAGGAGCAGACATCCTAGGCATGCCCCAGGGCTTTTCTGGACGATCTCCGCCCCTCGGCTCGCTCACTGCGGCGGACAGACAACAACCTGGAACTGCGGATAAATGGTATGTTTTGCATTTAGGTTGCCTATAAGTCGTACACGTGGCCAGGGCTGCTGGTAAGCCGCGAGGAGACGTCCCGCGTTCAGCGCAGTCCCTGTGAGGGTAAAGGTGGGACTTGCAAGCAACTGGCTACCGGAGCCGGCAAGGGGGAATCGCCGACCGATAGGGCGGCCGCTAGCGATCCTGGGAGCGGATCGGGTGATTCCAAAAAGGGGGGGTCCTGCTGGAACTTGTTATTGTGTTGGGAAAATATAAGTGGGACCCTGAAGCTACTACAAGCGAGTGTTGTGAACATTTTTGCTACTAGTAGCTGGTTTGAATGCTGTTGTGTTGCTTATATGTCTGTGTGGATATTGGTTGTTGTTGGACTGCTTTTATGTGTATGTGGCTGTGTATTAGCTCGCCTATTCGTTTGTCAATCGGGGGCGTGCGTGTTGCCGTGTGTTGTTTTAGTGCATAATATTGAAGCATTTGTTTGGGGTAGTGCATGGCTGTTGATTTTGGAATCATGGCTGGGAGAATCCCTTCCCCTCAGTGGTTCGGTCTGGATTTGTGGGAGTTTATAAATCCAATAAGACACTGGATAGAGAAGAGAGGCAAACAAGTCCCTTTAGAGGGAATATACAGAAGCTCTGCAGGAAGATTAGTGGCTCTAGACTAGGAGCAACCAGCAGTGGAGGACTTAGGGTTTGAAAGAGTACGTGGAATAGCTTGTTTGTGTGGATGTGTCAGAACTTTTCATTCAACAAGTGGGTGGCATGTTGCATGGGTATTGGTACAGTGTAAAGTTTGTAAGAGGAGGTGGTACTGCTCTTCTGCCAGGCAGCAGAGCCTGTGTTCTCAGTGCTATCAGGGTACTCTAGTGAAGTTGATTTTGAGCCTGAGATTTTAAAGATTGTGTGTAGAAAGTCACATTTGGTACCTGAGAGTTGGGAGGTTCGGGAAGAAAACTGGGTAAGAACTGTGAGAGAGTGCGAAGAAAGGTTTGGGTGGAAGCGAGATAAAACTAGGAGACAGAGATAGAAACAACAGTGGCTAAGCAGGGACGGAGGTTGTTACCCCCATCCCTCAGTAGCTATATAGTAGAAGTATAGCCCCGACTCTTTCTGTTCATGTGTCCTATCTGCACGAGTGGTAGAAGGGACTCCCTGCTTTGTGTGTGGGTATAAGAAAATTCCAGCCTCACACCGGCTGTAGGTTTTAGCTCAGTGCGGATTTTGTAGAAGTCGGAGACATTACAATTCTATTTCTTTAGCAAGCAGAGATCTATGCCCAGACTGCTGGGAAAGCAAGGAATATTTTGTTTTAAAACTTTTGTGTGGCAAGGAGCAGCACATTCCCAAAATAGTGTGCTAGAAACAGATTGGGAAGACGTAATAAAGACCTTTGAAGAAGATTTCAAATGGCAGAGAAGCAGGTTTGGCAGAAGGCATAGGAGAATTTATAAAGAGTGGCTTATACATTATACAGGTGACCCGAAAGGGGTGGCACAGTATTTGAGTAAACTCAAACTCTGAATAGGATGGGAATCAGACAAAGTAAGGAAATCCCCAGAACAAGACCGCTGAGCTGTATCTTGGCACATTGGAAAGAGACAGTAGGAGCTGCAGACACAGAAAATAAAAGAACCCTTATAAAATATTGTACCCAGTGGTGGCCACTGTATAAATTAGAAAATGGAGCAAAATAGCCATCTAATGGAACTTTAGATTATAATACCTTGCCTCAGTTAATGCTGTTTCTGAGGCGAGAAGGTAAATGGGAAGAAGTTTCCTATGCTGATGCATTTTTTTCTCTCCAAAAACACCCTGAATGGCAGAGAGATTGTGGAATCAAACCCCCCAGTGATCCTATGGTGTTAGCTCTGGAAAAAGAAAATAATAAGGGTCGAAGAAGAATTAAACAATGCTGCTTGTCATGCAGTATAGGTCAGAGATGTACAAGGTCAGACAAAGTCTATCAAGCAGCAGCCCAGGGACAAGATGATGATGAATTAACCAATTTGCTTAAGCCTCCCCTTAGGAGACAGGAAGAGGATGCGGACTCAGAAGGAGCACCAACGCCAACCTCCTCTCCCCCGGGCAGTCCTGTCTCGTCCCGAACCAGGAAACAGGTACTGATGGCACCTCTGAGAGAGGCAGTGGCACCTGATGGGAATACAATGTTAATTAGAGTACCTTTCTCTACTGCTGACCTAGATGCATGGTATAACGTTGCCAAAAATTACCAAAGGGATCCAGCAGGCACTGCTGAGCGCTTGTGACTTATAATCAAACAGCATAATCCAGATTGGGCTGATATACAATTACTAGTGGGTGGACTAACAGAGACAGAAAGACAGTTAGTTTTGAAAACAGCTTGAGACTTGGCAGAGGACTATTACAAAACACAATTAGATGTAAAAGATTACTTCCCACTCCAGGAACCACACTGGAATCCGAATAGAACAGAAATTAAAAGGTTATCGAGAATGGATAGCAAATGAGGTGGAAAGGGCTATTCCCAAGACCCTAAACTGGTCAGCTTTGTACGCAATAAGACAGGGTCCTTCTGAGTCACCATCCGAATTCCTGGATCGTCTGAGGGATGCAATGCGCCGTAACACATCGCTGGATCCTGAGACCGAGGTAGGGCTACAACAGCTGGTATCTTTGTTTCTAGGACAATCCACAGGAGATATCAGACGTAAATTGCAGAAACTTCAGGGGCCAGAAGGGAGGAACCTGGAAAGTCTATTAGATACGGCTTGGAGGGTATTCAGTAATTGAGAAGAAAGTTACAAGCAAGGGATGAGGAAATTAGTAGCAGTAGAAAAAGAAGGGAATGGAGAAAAATTTAGACAAGAGCCCCCCAGATGAGGACCGCCCAGACAAGGCCCACCCCGGCTAGGTAGAGACCAATGCGTGATTTGTGGGAGGTTTGGTCATTGGAAAAACGAGTGCCCAGAAAGAAGACAAGAAGACCACCAGAACAAGGGAAACCGAGGAAGGGGGAGGGTGGTTGCACATGTGAGAGAAGATTGAAGAGGACCAGGGGATTCTACCCTAGCAGATCCACTGGTTATAATGAAGCTAGGGGAAAAGGAAAAAGAAATAGAATTTTTGGTGGATACGGGGGCAGCAAACTCAGTTTTAAATAAAGCTTTAATGCCTGTGGGGGATGACTATATTGTGGTACATGGAGCAACTGGCCAATCTGAAAAAGCTTATTTTTGTAAGCCATTGAAATATAAAATCGGGAAACAATGGGGTATTCACAAGTTTTTATATTTACCCAATTCTCCAAAAGCACTCTTGGGAAGAGATTTATTAGAACAATTACAAGCAACCATTATTTTTAGGAATGGGGAAGTTATTCTGGAGGTAAATGACCAACAGTATGTAGGAATACTGAGCCTAATACTAACAACCAAAGACCCTGTAGAGGAAATTAGGGAAGAGATAATGGGCCAAGTGTTCCCAGGAGTCTGGGCCACAGATGTACCTGGGAGAGCCAAAAATGCAACCCCAATACAGATCAAACTCAAAGAAGGGAGACAACCAGTTAGAATTAAACAGTACCCTCTCAAAAGGGAAGACAGGGAAGGAATTGGCCCAATAATTGAAAAATTCTTACAGATGGGATTACTAAAAGAGTGCCAGTCTGATTTCAATGCTCCTCTCCTGCCTGTCCGTAAACCTGATGGGTCTTACCGGGTGGTACAGGATTTACGGGCTGTTAACAAGGTAACTGAGGACCTCTATCCTGTGGTGACAAACCCTTACACTCTGTCAACATGTTTAACACCAGAGCTAACTTGGTTTACTGTTTTAGATCTAAAAGATGCCTTCTTTTGCCTCCCTCTCCATGAAGCCAGCCAGAAAAGTTTTGCATTCGAATGGGAAAGCCCTAAGAGTGGGCGCAAAACCCAGCTCACGTGGACGGTGTTGCCTCAGGGATTTAAGAACAGTCCCACCCTGTTTGGAGAACAGCTCGCAAAAGACACAGAGTCCTGGGAAGCCCCACCAGGAGAAGGGAAGCTATTGCAGTACGTGGATGATCTCCTAATAGCTACCCGAACAGAAGAAGCTTGCACAGCCTGGACGGTAAGCCTCTTAAACTTCCTGGGACTCCAAGGGTACAGGGTATCCAAGAAAAAGGCTCAGGTGGTGAAACAAAAAGTGATCTATCTGGGCTATGAAGTCAGTGCCGGGCAACGAACTTTGGGGCAAGATGGCAAAGAAGCGATATGCCGCACCCCGAAACCCCAGACAGTGAAAGAGTTACGGACTTTTCTGGGGATGACAGGGTGGTGCAGACTGTGGAGTTACAATTATGGGCTGCTCATGAAGCCACTATATGAACTCATTACAAAGGAAAGCAGAGCTCTCCAATGGACAAAGGAGGCCATGCGGGCCTTCAGCCAGCTGAAGAATGCCCTCATGTCAGCTCCAGCTCTAGGACTTCCAGACGTGAGTAAGCCATTCTTTCTATTTTCCCATGAGAAGCAAGGGATCGCCTCAGCACAGGACCTGAGCCCATACCAACGGGCAGTTGCCTATTTCTGTAAGCAGCGAGATGCAGCAGCCAAAGGATGGCCTGGGTGCCTCAGAGCTGTTGCAGCAGTCGTGCTAAACATCCAGGAAGCACGCAAATTCACCTTGGGCCAGAGAATGACTGTGCTGGTGTCCCACACGGTGTCCGCGGTGCTGGAAGTGAAAGGTGGGCATTGGCTCTCCCCACAAAGGTTCCTGAAATATCAAGCCATCATGGTAGAACAAGATGATGTAGAAATAGTGGTAACTAACATTGTCAACCCAGCTTCCTTTCTCAGTGGAAATCAAGGGGAACTGGTACGCCATGATTGCCTGGAGACTATCGAAGCTACCTACTCCAGCCGCCCGGATCTAAAGGATACCCCTTTAAGCAACACAGAGACCTGGTTTACTGACAGAAGCAGCTACGTCACCAGTGGAAAGCGGCATGCTGGGTATGCAGTTACCACCTGCATGGAGGTGATAGAATCTGGAGCCCTGCCAACAAACACCTCTGCGCAGAAGGCTGAAATAATCGCCCTAACCCGTGCCTTAGAGATGGCAAAAGGAAAGAAAAGAAACATCTATACAGACTCAAGGTATGCCTTTGGAGTTGTGCACGCACACGGGGCCATTTGGAAAGAAAGAGGACTGTTAAATTTGCATGGAAAGAACATCAAACATGCACAAGAAATAATGCAGCTGTTAGAAGCAGTTCAGCTACCCGAGAAGGTAGCAATCATGCACACAGGGCACATCAAAAGGTGAGCTCCGAATTGGAAGAAGGAAATGAACTGGCGGACAGAGAGGCAAAAGAAGCAGCAAAAGGTGAGGTAACAATAACTGGAGCCTTGATCCCAGATGGACAACTTTCCCTAGAGGGTTGTTGCAGTGGGGATACTGCAACATGCATATATCAAACCAGGAGTCCCGTGGAAAGGAAATATATAGGACAGACAGATTCTTGCTAGCTGTTTCAGAGATGTTTATTTCTCCAGCCGCATGGCCGGAGCTCTGCCCAGGAACTGTTCCAGTCACGGGACCAAGGGTCCTTCTGCCCGCGCAGGGAACACAAACCAACCAATGGGAACGAGGCTGAGCAGGGGCAGGGAAACCCCGTGTCTGTGCCCTCAGGGCCCCTCTGCCAGGGCTACACGACAGGGGAGGGACCCCAACACCTCACCCGTTTTATTTTAATAAAAGGAGAATGAAAACAACTGGATAAACATAACAAGAACCGTTTCAAGACAAAACAAGCCACCCTCCTGAGTCTTTAAATGTCCAATCAGATTCTGTGGAACATCTTAGGGCTGACAGAAGGGAGACAGAACTCTCTGAGCATGCTTTGTGGGGAAATTGAGGCAGGAGAGGGTTTAACTTCTTCCCTCCCCCTTTTCATCCCCCACTCGGCATTGGAAAGGGATTTTGGGGGAAACAATTGGCAAAAGCATGGTTTTGTGAGGGAAACCATGGATGAAAAAACGGATTGGGAATACACTGGGGGTAATAGGACATAGGGTAAAAGGGAAAGGTGGGATTAGGAAAGGGAAACTGTAGGGGGGACTTACAATGGAGATATTGTCTAACATGACTACGATTTTTTGCATATATACTGCCTTTTACAGGAACACCATCAGGCCCAGTGACCTGCGATGCTTGTAACCCTTTTCTACCTCGTATAATTTTGAATTCTACCACCTCTCCATCTCCCAAGCTTGGGATGCATTTTTCAGGGTTATTCTTTTTAATAGCAGTTCTATGCACGAATATGTCTTGCTGGTTGTCACACCTTGTTATAAAACCATAATTTTGCTTAACATTATACCATTTTACTATCCCTAAGGTCTTAGTTACTATGATCTTTTCCTTTTTCCGAGTGGCTGCTGTTTTCTGTCTCGCTGCGTCTTTGCTCTCTCCTTCGGTCGCTCCCGTGTTGGAATTGTCGGGGCTGCTCGTGCCTGCGCGCTCTTCCCGGGGTCGCGTTCGGGGCTGCGCGGGCCGGGCCGGGCCGCGCCGCTCAGTTCTCCGTGCGTCGCCTCCTCTGGTCGCAGCTTCGCTGCCAATGCCAGGTGCTGCACCCACGTCTCGGCCGGGCCCCCGGGCGATGACCCCCCCGCGCCCTGCTCTAGCACGCGTCTCGGCTGGGCGCGGCTCCGTTCCACCGCCACCGCCGCCCGCCGCCGCCTGCGCGCCTCCCCTCTCAGTCGGGCGTTCACGGGGCTCGCTCCACCATGCACTGCGTGGGGCCGTGCGGGCACCGCCGGGTCCTGCTGCTCCTGCCGCGCCTCGCTCCGCCACCGACACTGCGGCTCTCGTGGCTCCGCCCGCGCGCGGGAACTGCCTCGCTGCTGCTCGGAGAGCGCTCGGTGCACGTGGCCTGGGCCGCACGGTCCCTGCGCCAGGCTTCCCTTCGCCAGGACACAGCTGACATTGCTCAACAGTCTCGGTAACTAAATAATATTCACGAAATTATTCTTCCATCGGCATATATTTTGACTCCAGTATTAACTGTGTCCAAACGGTTTTCCAAAAGCCCTTGGTAAGAATTAAATCCCAAGAAACATAGAAAAAGTTCTTAAACAACCATGCCAGGAAGTGTTTCAGTTCTTTTTGAGCTTGAATCAAGCTAAAATTTACAAATCGTTGTTCAAGAATCATTTTAAGTTTAAGATAAATGTCCATATGCGGCTCTGAGAGCCAAGAGTCTTCCCACGGTTCCTCCATAGTTTAGATATGGAATAGCAAAGCAAAACCAAGAAGAGGAATCCAAAGTTTCCAGGGTTTACTCACACAAATCAGTCGCTTAGGGATCGGGGATCGTTCTGCTCTCAATTCTCCACCATTTGTTGCAGTGGGGATACTGCAACATGCATATATCAAACCAGGAGTCCCGTGGAAAGGAAATATATATGGACAGACAGATTCTTGATAGCTGTTTCAGAGATGTTTATTTCTCCAGCCGCATGGCCGGGGCTCTGCTGAGGAACTGTTCCAGTCACGGGACCAAGGGTCCTTTTGCCCGCGCAGGGAACACAAACCAACCAATGGGAACGAGGCTGAGCAGGGGCAGGGAAACCCCGTGTCTGTGCCCTCAGGGCCCCTCTGCCAGGGCTACACGGCAGGGGAGGGACCCCAACAGAGGGTAAGCCAACATATAATAAAAAAGAAGAGAAATTGATTAAAGATGAAAGGCGACCATTTAACCAAGAGGGATGGGCTATCACTGCAGAAGGAAAATTGGTTATTCCCTCTCATTTGCTATGGGCCGTAGTTAGAGAGGAGCACCAGAAAACACACTGGGGAGCAAATGCCTTATATAACTACTTAATTGGGAAAATTATTGCTAGAAACTTACACGAAACTGTTGTGCAAGTAACTCGACAGTGCAACCTTTGCCTCCAGACTAATCCCAAAAATACCCCCAAACCAAAAATGGGCCACACTGGGAGGGGCCATGGGCCTGGACAGCAGTGGCAAATTGATTTTATGGAACTTCCAAGAAAAGGGGGGTATCAATATTTACTGGTGCTGACAGATACCTTTTCAGGATGGCCAGAAGCTTTTCCTGCTAGGACCGCTAAGGCTCGAGAAGTAACCAAAGCGCTACTACAAAAATAATACCACGCTTCGGAGTTCCAGCCACAATATCCTCAGATAGGGGACCACATTTTATTTCAAGGGTGGTACAACAAACCAGCTGACATTTAGGCATAGATTGGCAACTCCACGCTCCATACCACCCCCAGTCGAGTGGCCAAGTAGAGAAAATGAACCATTTGATTAAACAGCAAAGTGTGAGATTAGGGCAAGAAGCTAACCTACCCTGGCCCCAATCTCTTCCACTCGCATTGTTATGAATTCGGACCAAGCCCAGAAGTAAGGAAAAGCTAAGTCCCTTTGAATTACTTTATGGGAGACCATATGGGGTACAGAAAGGAGTATCTACCCAAAGAGGGGAAGAGACGCTAGCCACCTATATGATTGCTTTACATAAACAGCTTAGAGAAATTGGAAAACATGTGGCTGGAACCCAAAGTCGAAGCTTGGATGGTCCTGTACATGACATTCAGCCTGGAGATTATGTATATGTTAAGTCGCTTACAGAAAAGACTCTGGAACCACAGTGGGAAGGACCATTCCAGGTGCTTCTCACCACTTACACCGCGATTAAGATCAGAGAACAGAGTGCCTGGATTCACCATACCCGAGTAAAGAAGGCTCCAGAGGCCCCTTGGAAAGTGACCCCTGGGGATGATGAACTGAAATTGAAGTTTACCCGAACAAAATGAAAATGTTAGGGTGGCACGCAAGTATAACCCAGAAAATTTTTTTTTTCACAGTCATAATTGTAACCTCCAGTTGGGAAGTTATTCATAGGAGAGAAGACGCATGGTCCCAAGCCTTTATGAGGGTTACTGGACTCATGGGGAAATATTCTGATTTGAAAAATTTAAATCTGTTGACTCTGGTCATGCACGGAAACCAAGTGTATACAAAGCAAGAGTGGGAAAAACAAAGAACTTGGCAGCTCCAGGGAACTGTAGGAGAAAAAATCAAGATAAGATGCCGAATGATTAATGGAACTACTCATAGAGAAGCAACCCAAATCAGTGTTTCAGCTACTCCTACAGACAAATATAATGAAATCTGTAGTCATTCAAGTGAAGCAGATTGTTGGTATAATTTTACGTTAGTACAGACCGTTGAAGTAGTTTGTCTTTGGGGCCAGGACAGTAATGGGCTCTCATTCAAATTCCAGATAAATACCATGGCTAGGCCCACTACCTACTCTGACAATCAGAACCAAACCCAGGTCACATCACTTAAATCTGAGCCAAAGGTTTATGAGATTGGCCCTTATGTAGTGAGGAACACAGGCCAGCAATTACTGCTGTTTAATCCAGAGTGGTCTCTTCAGTGTGTAGAACTACTAATGCAAATTAACATTTCTGAAATCCAACCAGCCTGCTCCCCTTTAATTGAAACATCCTTTGAAGGGTGGACAGCGTGGCTGCAGAAGCAAACCCCCCTCAAGGGCAGAATGCGGAGAGACCTGACTGGCATGCTGGGAACAGGACTGGGAGTCATAAATGGGATTGATTCAGAGATACTGATGAATAAATTGGCCACAGCGACCAGTGACCTGACCAAATTAAAACAGCCCCTACAATCTTCCCTATTAGCATTGGGAAACAGCCAGTGGCAAGTCTCAAAAATACTTCCAGACCTCGCAAAAATCAGTGATCTGGACCATTAACTGATATTAAACACACTTGGCACAGCTCAGGACAATGTCTCATTAGCCCTTAGCTGCATACAAGCTCAATTATGGATGCAGCCCACAGCTTCCTTCATTATAAGAGAAGGTAATGAAGGTGTTTTCCCTATTGAAATCCGAGGAGCTGTTTGGAACAATGCTACTAAATTGGGAAAAAAGCTCCAATCCTGGTGGACCTTGGTAAATTTCACCTATGACCCAATGACTAACATAGCTACTGCCTTCGTGCTTATAATACGGAATGCCACAGTTGATGTAATTCATCCTATTGTTGCATTGGGACTAAACTATGAAGGAACAGTTTTTTACCCCTCTGAACTCAGACTATGGGCTCGGATGGTAGGAGAAAAATGGCAAACGGTGAATTTAGAATCTTGCATCACATGGGAACAACAAAGATTTATCTGTGAAAGTAATATGCTTGATGCTAAAGACATATGTCTTGATGCAGAGCAAGGCATTTGTCACTTTGAGATCCACCCAGACACTTCACCAAAACCTGTACTTGTATATATTGGCCAAGGCTGTGTAGGCTTAAGAACTGTCTGCCCTTCTGTGATGATAGATGACAGTAATATAAATGTAGCTGCCAGGAATCACTCTAATTTTTGTATCTGTAATTTTACCAAGATTGTTGGGTGTGACTTTTCGTATTTAGCACCGGTCGTGTCTCATCAATTAATAAGGTCTAACTACACCATTTACCATAAATTGCTACCCACACCTAGTGGGATGGACCTAACATTAGTAAAGCAATTAGTGAAACATCAGGACCTAATGGAGATTTTAGAAGAAATCCAAAGAAACGGGAAAAAGACCTTAATCACCATCCATCATGACACACAAGAAATCAGCAGAATCTTGCAAAGGGTAAAACAAGACGCAAGCCATAACTGGTGGGACTCGCTTTTCGGGTGGTCACCTACCGCAATAGGCAGCCTAAATACGTTATGTCACCCCATCATTGTCTTATTAACCTTGGTTAGCACCTGCCTCATGCTGTCTATCACATTGCTTATTTGGAACTATAGAGTACTGAAAAGGTTATCAGTTTTAACTACTTTGTCAAACACACATGGAAAAGCATTAAGGGATGCCTACTGAAAAAAATCATTAGGAAAAAAATCTATGTATTAGTAAAAGAAGTTACTAACTCTTTAGAAAAGGGGGGACTGAATCAGGGGAATGGGGAAGCAGAGGTTAAGTGATTTATTAAGCATTGGTTTGTTAGAAGCAATGCATAGAGCTTGCTCAGCACTTACGGTGCATACCAAAGCAGGAAGAGAGGATAAGAGACTACTGATAAGGCGAAGGAATCCTGTTTTTAACCTAAAACTAGCTCAAACCAGTCTTGAAGTTTGGGCTTGGGCCAGGGGCATAAAGAGCATGCGCAGGGAGGAAAGGCGAAAAGTTCAGGATGAGGAAGACCCTTTACTTATCTGAGGAGGACTCTTCTTTCATCTCAGAGACCCCTGCCCACGACCACCAGACAACACTGCACAAGCGCAACGCGGATGTAAATGACTTTTGGGTTCATTGTAATACGAAGCGAGGCTGGGCGGAGCCAGGTAATGAATATGTATAGGTGTATTGGGAAACTTAATGAATATGGAACTTGTACCCCGATAAATACCAGGCATGCATGGCTTTGGAGGAGCTATTGCCCATGTGTCCCAGCACTGGAATAAACACACCTACTTTACTACTTATTCTGGTAGTGGAGTCTTTTCCGCTCATCAGGTGGCTGGTTGGTTGGGTTGGGGTTGGGGTTTCTTGGGGTACCGGTGAGGGGGTTGTTTTTTCTAAGATGTGCTATGGGGTTTGAAGGTGCTGTGGGTGCCCGCAGCGCTGGCACAGCCCCGGCACGGGCAGGGCGGCCCCGGCCGGGCTGAGGGAACCGGGAGCGGCTGCCCGAGGCTGGAGCGGGGGCGCAGGAGCCGAAGGGCCGCTCTTGAGGAGGAGCGGCCGCGCTGCCCCGGAGCCGAGCTGGGCACAGCGATGGCCTCGCGGCGCTGTCAAGCGCAGCGATTCCCGATGCTGCCACAGCGCTTGGCGGGCGGCTTCCAGGAGTATTCCCGGGGAGTGCCGGGCTGCGGTAAGAGCGCGGCTGCCTCGGGGCTCGGGGGCTGCGAGGGCTCTGCCGGGCGGGCAGGGGCGCGGAGCGGGGCCGGGCGGGCCCTCGGGGCCTTGGCGGGGGTGACCTCGGCTGGACGGGCTGGGGCCGCGGCCGAGCGCCGCCGCCTTTGGCCGGGAGCCTCCCGGGCAGAGCTCTGTGCTCGCTGCCGAGGCCCGGGCGGCCCGGGGAGCGCTCGGCGGCCCCTGGGCTCCGGCGCAGGGGGGTCCGTGTGGCCGGGCCGGCGCCGTGTCCCCAGCGCGGCCCGAGGGGAACAGCCCGACCCGGCCGCGGCCTTTTAGGCCTGGGGCTGCTCGGGGGGATGGGCTGAGCTGGGCTCAGCGGGAAATGGCTGAGGGAGAGTGGCTGAAGCCTTCTCACAGCTCCAGTGGGAAACTTTTTACAGCACCATGTGCTGTATGGTGTGTTACAGACGGTGTCCAGTAGAAGGGGAATTCCTTCAAGACACTTGAATTAAGAGTTGATTTAAACTTTTTGTGGGCCTGTAGAAAGCTTTTGTTGCAGTGCAGCTCCCAGACAGCCCCTGGTGCCCGGCTGGGCTGTGTCTCTGGGGCACAAACACCCGCGGAAGGAGCTGGGCCCTCGGAGCTGCTGGTGCTGCTCGCGGAGCCTCCTTGCAAAGGGGATCCAGGGACATCCACAGGCAGAGGCACCTCAGCTCCACACTGTGGCTCTCTGGGGCTTGTTCTGGATAAATGACCTTCTGGGAACTCAGAGTTCACTGTAACTAGTGGAAGGGATTAACTACTGCAGCATTGTAAGGCTTCTTGCCTCCAATTAAGAGGATTTGTTGAAGTTTTCTAAAGGCTGTGTTGTGACTCTATGATCTGTGGAGAGCGTCTTTGTGCATTAGTGCAGGTCTGCCCATCACAGATGATCATTGCCACTGGGTGTCACAAAACCTCTCCTGATAAAACCAACTCCATGGCAAAAGAAGTTTCCAAAGAGCAAGAATTCTTCTTTTCTCCGTCCTGCATGTTTAAGGAGCTCAGATTTTCGCAAAAAGGTTTCTTTCTACTTACTCCTTGAACAATGAACAAAGGAGCACCAAGAGTTTTGCCAGTTCTTTCTTAGTTTTCCAAACTCTTTTCTAAGAGCCTGCCAAAATGGTATCTGGCAGCTGAGAATCTGTGGGATAGAGACTCTTGTCTGTGATAAAAGATCATGGGAATTAAGTGCCTCAATACCTTTGAGGCCCTGGACTTTTCATTCCGTCCTTGGCCTGGGGCTGGATTTTCCCTTTCTTTCAGTCTTTTTGTTTTAAACTTCCCCTTGAATCAGAAAATGCCGTGACCTGATGTGGTTTCTGTAAGGATGAATGAGGTTCTTCCCTTGCAAAGCAAAGGCAGTGGCCAAAAGGCAGCTGAGCCTCAGCAGGGACCGCGCCCATGAGCTGGAGCCGCCGGTGGAGCATCAGCTGCTCGGGCGGTCTCTGGGGAGAAGCAGGGCTGTCCTCTGCTCCCGCTGACAGCTCCGGCGGCTCTGGGAACCTGCGTGCCCGGGCAGCCCCAGCGGTGCCAGATGTGCCCCCGGGACAGGCGCTGCCGAGGGAGGGCGAGACGTGGGGCTGAGCCCTGAGCCCGAGAGGGGCTCTGGAGGAGGCAGGGGCAGCTCCGCTCCTCCCTGCAGGGTTTGTGCCCTGCTCGGAACCAGTTCCCATCCAGTGGGGGAAAATACCGCCCCTGGGGCACGCAGGAGAACAAAGGGCTTCCCACCCTTAATCCCGGCCCAGCAGCGTGGCTCCGTTTTGCTTTCTCCCGTTGCCCTGCTGTTGTGTTTCTGCCCTCGCAGCTTCCGCCGCCTCCAGGGCCCGGCTGCCGCTTTTCCCCTTGGGAGCGTCCCGGCGGCTGCAGGGAAGGCAAGGGAGGCTCCGTTCGCCCGGCTGAGGGTGCGGGATCCCTGTGTCCAGAGCTGCTCGGGCAGGATGTGACAGAGCTTGGACACAGGATACGCTCAGAGCAGAAGGCTGGTGTTGCTTACAATGTTAGAGTAAATACAGTGTAGTAAAATTGACCACAACTGAATGGAATTTAAATTGAAATTCCTACAACTCACATTTTATACCATAAAGTACAATTTAATACAACTGACATTTAAACAAATACAGCTTAAAAGTTTGCAACATTAAATACAATTGAAATTGAAATTCATACAACTTAAAATTAATACAAGTAAATCCAATTTAATGCAATGTAAACCTTATTTCATATCTAACAGTTAATGCAAGTAAATACTATTTAACGTCATTTAAATTTAAACTGATACAACTTAGTTTTATGCAACAGATAAATAAATAATTTAGTACAATTTAAATTCATACAACTAAAGTTAATGCAAGTAAATACTATTCGATACCATTTAAATTAGTATAACTTAAATTTATGCACCTAAATACAGTTAAATACAAGTTTAGATTCATACAATTTGAATACAAGTAAATACAAATGAATGCAATCTGAATTTAAATTCATACAAATTAATGCAAGTAAATACTATTTAATACCACTTAAATTTAAACTAATACAACTTAAATTTATACAGTTAAATACCGTTTAATACAATATGTTTAAATTCATACAACTTAAAATTAATAAAAGTAAATACAAATGAATGCAATCTGAATTTAATACAACTTCAAGTTAATGCAAGTAAATACTACTTAATACCACTTTAATTTAAATTAATACAAGTTCAATTTAAATACAATTGAATATAATTTAAATTAATAATAATTGAATATATATAATATAATATATATAATATATTACATATAATATATAATATATCGTATGTAATATATAATATATATATAATAAATAATAAATGTAATTTAAATTAATACAACTTCAACGGTTTTTCAAGTTAATATAATTTAAAATAAGATTAACATCTATCAAATTGATATCAATAGCTACAAAATACCTACAAAATCAACTTTTTGCAAAAGCTATGCGTCTTATTTTTGGCCCTGTGGCCAAGCTTCGTGGGTTGGGAATGAACATGTTTGTATTTTTCAGTCTCAAACATCCCTGTCCCCTTGGAGTCCAGTTCATGTTTTCCATTCCAGGTATTTGCATGTGTGGGGTCCTTAAGTAATGCTCTTCTCCTTCCCTCAAGTACTCTTCAATTAGTGCCACCTGCAATTAGAAAGAAGTGGTGTCACAAGCAACTCCATTCGCCTCTATAAAAACTTTAAAAGCTTCTGCAATTAGTTTATTTCAAAACTAATAGTCATTAGAAACAGAAACACATGAAGCCTCCTCTTGGGCAACTGGCTGCAGCAGTGGTACCTGACTTTGTCATTATTTTGGTTTTCTCCATTTCTGTTTGGATTCAGTTACTTCATTGCTGTGGAATGCATTGAGAAGGGCCACAGTGCTGCAAGGGTCTTTCATCAGGAGCAAAGAACGGCCTGGAGTGTGGGGAATGCTGGATCTGTACCACGGAGTGCTCATCCTTCACCTTAATGTGGAGCTACCCCCAAAGCCGCCATGTAGCACTTCTTCTATTTCCCCTGGTGTGTATCTTTTGGAGCAGCTGTTCCATGGGGCTTTTTATGGTGATCCTGTGGGAAGCGGCCATTCGCCTGCTGTGATATCCTCACAACTAAGATGAACTCCTCATTCCTTTTGGTTTGATTGGGGGTTTTTTTATCTGTTTGTTTGATTGGTTTGTGTGGGTTGGTTTGTTTGGGTTTTTGTGTTTTTTGGTTGGAGGTTTTTGTTTGCTTTTTTCTAAATGTCTGGTGAAGCTGGCACAGCCAAACTCAAGAAAATGTAAACCAGGTTCGACTTTCCAGAAATTACTTTGGACTGGGTTTAGCTGCATCCCCCAGGCTCAGGACTATCAAGATATTTGCAGGTTTTGCTCTGCGCCATCAGCCTGCTCAGATTCTGCTCGGAGTTTCACAAATGGAGAAGACAATGGATGCTGTGCCAAGCTTCCTTTCAAACAGCAAAACCTGGGTCAGCATGAGAGAAAAGAAGAAGAAAAAAAAGAAAATATTCATCAGTTAGAACAGAGCCAGTGTCCCACCATCTGCCCCTCCACTCTTACTAATTTTGTCTATTTCGAGACAAGCCTGGGTCTAAAGCTTCCCTCTCTCAGCTCCTGGTGCTATTTGCTACCTTGCAGCTTTGATTTCTGCTGATCTAAGTCACTGCTGTCCATGTGGGCTTGAGAATGTTCAGCCTGGAGAACAGAAGGCCCTGGAGAGGCTTTGCTGTGGCCATGCAGGACTTGAAGGGTGCCATAGGAAAGATGGGGACAGTGTTCAATAGGGCCAGTGGCAAGAGGAGAAGCGGGGATGGCTTTTAAGTGCAGGACGTTGATTTAGGTTGGATCTAAGGAAGCTGCTTTTTCACACTGAGAGTGCTGAGGCACTGGCCCAGGCTGTGCACAGAGGATGT
The DNA here is from genome assembly GCF_009650955.1 of Corvus moneduloides. Classification (NCBI taxonomy): domain Eukaryota; kingdom Metazoa; phylum Chordata; class Aves; order Passeriformes; family Corvidae; genus Corvus; species Corvus moneduloides. Next base: position 5,608,356 of record NC_045502.1, on the reverse strand, counting down.
GGATGCCCCATCGCTGCGAACATCCAAGGCCAGGTGGGAAGAGGACTCTGGGCAACGTGCTCTGGTAGAAGATTGCTCAAGTTGGAACAAGACGATCTGTAGCGTCCCTTCCAAGCCAGACCACTCAGGGATGGCATCATTCTATGATCCCCGTTGTCCACTCCACGGTGACCCTGGACTCCTGTGAATTGTGACGTGACGGTCTGCATTCACATTGGAGCTCCCAGCATCCAGCAAAGAGGACAACACAACCATTCGCCCTTGTGCCTACACACCTGTCACCCTGCTTGGCCCCTGCTCCGCTACTCCCAAGAGTTCCGAAAGGTCTCTCGTGCCTGGATTTTGCCATTCATCCCTGCAAGATGCTCACATTGGTCCCGAGGAAGGTAAGGTGCCATTCCATGGAAATGGACACCACCTAAGTGCCTCTGTGGGGATGCTGTGGCACAGGGATCCCACTCCGAGGTCTTGCGACATCTGCAGGTTTCCAGAGACGAAGAGAAAGAGATGGAGGTGGATCTAAAGACTGATACAGAGGAGGAGATGGAAGTGGAGGGAGGAGAGACTGGAGAGGAAGAGATGGAGGTGGATGTGAAGGAGGAGATGGAGGAAGAGATGGAGGTGGATGTGAAGGAGGAGATGGAGGAAGAGGTGGAGGTGGATGTGAAGGAGGAGATGGAGGAAGAGATGGAGGTGGAAATGGAAGAGTACATTGAGGCCATGGATGTCGATGGAAAAGACGAGGAGGAGGAGGACATGGTCCTGGGATGAAGAGGGACTCCAGCAGTAGGACAGGTAGGTGCTCCCCACAGGCAGAGTGGGTGCCCTGCTGCCAGGCTGGGGCTGGGCTGGGTGCCCCGCTGAGGGAGACGGTGCCCCGTGGGCTGGATTCTGGCAGCACAAGCAGCATCCCCAGCCTGTCCTGCACTTGCTTTGGCTCACACAAGCCCCATGCCAGTGCCTGGGGCCTGCCCCCCAGCCCCAGCCAGGCTCAGCGCTGGCAGCAGAGTCCCGCTCTGCCAGTGTGTCCCGGGCTGGGGGCACATGGAACAGCCCTCAGTGCCTGACTGCAATGACTATGTCACTTGCTTTTCTTCCAGGACTGATGGAGATCCAGGACAGAGATGGCACCCTTCTGTAGATACCTTTTAGGCTTTCTTTTTGTCTTCTGTAAATACGTTTAAGATAGTTTTGATAGCTATGTTCTTGTAAATACGTTCTCTAGATCGTTGTTGTTCCAAAGGTTCTTACAATGTAAATATGTTGTGTAGTTGGTTTTTGTTGCTGCTCTTATCTAAATAAAGGATCTTTGTTTTTCACACCTCAGTTCTCTTGGCCTTTTCTTGGGGTACAGGCCTCCATGGAGCAAGAGTTCCTTTGGAAACCCCCTCTGTCACCAGACTCTGCTACAAGCATAACACAAATTGATCCTCGTAGTTAAAGGCGAGACCTGAATTGGCACAAATTTGTCCCTTGGACTTTCTAGCACAGTAAATGTCAGTGCTCATAATCCCCAATTCCTAATGAAAGCTTTCAGTCTCCTCACCTGCCACAGACATGTATTGCCCAGATTTGCTTCTGGCTTCTGGCCTGAATCTCGCTCTGGAAATGCCAGTGGCTCAGCTGAGAGCTGTGGCAATGATTGACATTGCCTTGAGAAGGGCCACAGTGCTGCAAGGGTCTTTCATCAGGAGCAAAGAACGGCCTGGAGTGTGGGGAATGCTGGATCTGTACCACGGAGTGCTCATCCTTCACCTTAATGTGGAGCTACCCCCAAAGCCGCCATGTAGCACTTCTTCTATTTCCCCTGGTGTGTATCTTTTGGAGCAGCTGTTCCATGGGGCTTTTTATGGTGATCCTGTGGGAAGCAGCCATTCGCCTGCTGTGATATCCTCACAACTAAGATGAACTCCTCATTCCTTTTGGTTTGATTGGGGGTTTTTTTATCTGTTTGTTTGATTGGTTTGTGTGGGTTGGTTTGTTTGGGTTTTTGTGTTTTTTGGTTGGAGGTTTTTGTTTGCTTTTTTCTAAATGTCTGGTGAAGCTGGCACAGCCAAACTCAAGAAAATGTAAACCAGGTTCGACTTTCCAGAAATTACTTTGGACTGGGTTTAGCTGCATCCCCCAGGCTCAGGATGCTCAAGATATTTGCAGGTTTTGCTCTGCGCCATCAGCCTGCTCAGATTCTGCTCGGTGTTTCACAAATGGAGAAGACAATGGATGCTGTGCCAAGCTTCCTTTCAAACAGCAAAACCTGGGTCAGCATGAGAGAAAAGAAGAAGAAGAAAAAAAGAAAATATTCATCAGTTAGAACAGAGCCAGTGTCCCACCATCTGCCCCTGCACTCTTACTAATTTTGTCTATTTCGAGACAAGCCTGGGTCTAAAGCTTCCCTCTCTCAGCTCCTGGTGCTAGTTGCTACCTTGCAGCTTTGATTTCTGCTGATCTAAGTCACTGCTGTCCATGTGGGCTTGAGAATGTTCAGCCTGGAGAACAGAAGGCCCTGGAGAGGCTTTGCTGTGGCCATGCAGGACTTGAAGGGTGCCATAGGAAAGATGGGGACAGTGTTCAATAGGGCCAGTGGCAAGAGCAGAAGCGGGGATGGCTTTTAAGTGCAGGACGTTGATTTAGGTTGGATCTAAGGAAGCTGCTTTTTCACACTGAGAGTGCTGAGGCACTGGCCCAGGCTGTGCACAGAGGATGTGGATGCCCCATCGCTGCGAACATCCAAGGCCAGGTGGGAAGAGGACTCTGGGCAACGTGCTCTGGTAGAAGATTGCTCAAGTTGGAACAAGATGATCTTTAGCGTCCCTTCCAAGCCAGACCACTCAGGGATGGCATCATTCTATGATCCCCGTTGTCCACTCCACGGTGACCCTGGACTCCTGTCAATTGTGATGTGACGGTCCTGCATTCACACTGGAGCTCCCAGCATCCAGCAAAGAGGACAACACAACCATTCGCCCTTGTGCCTACACACCTGTCACCCTGCTTGGCCCCTGCTCCGCTACTCCCAAGACTTCGGAAAGGTCTCTCGTGCCTGGATTTTGCCATTCATCCCTGCAAGATGCTCACATTGGTCCCGAGGAAGGTAAGGTGCCATTCCATGCAAATGGACACCACCTAAGTGCCTCTGTGGGGATGCTATGGGACAGGGATCCCACTCCGAGGTCTTGCGACATCTGCAGGTTTCCAGAGACAAAGAGAAAGAGATGGAGGTGGATCTAAAGACTGATACAGAGGAGGAGATGGAAGTGGAGGGAGGAGAGACTGGAGAGGAAGAGATGGAGGTGGATGTGAAGGAGGAGATGGAGGAAGAGATGGAGGTGGATGTGAAGGAGGAGATGGAGGAAGAGATGGAGGTGGATGTGAAGGAGGAGATGGAGGAAGAGATGGAGGTGGAAATGGAAGAGTACATTGAGGCCATGGATGTTGATGGAAAAGACGAGGAGGAGGAGGACATGGTCCTGGGATGAAGAGGGACTCCAGCAGTAGGACAGGTATGTGCTCCCCACAGGCAGAGTGGGTGCCCTGCTGCCAGGCTGGGGCTGGGCTGGGTGCCCCGCTGAGGGAGACGGTGCCCCGTGGGCTGGATTCTGGCAGCACAAGCAGCATCCCCAGCCTGTCCTGCACTTGCTTTGGCTCACACAAGCCCCATGCCAGTGCCTGGGGCCTGCCCCCCAGCCCCAGCCAGGCTCAGCGCTGGCAGCAGAGTCCCGCTCTGCCAGTGTGTCCCGGGCTGGGGGCACATGGAACAGCCCTCAGTGCCTGACTGCAATGACTATGTCACTTGCTTTTCTTCCAGGACTGATGGAGATCCAGGACAGAGATCCAGGTTTTGAAGGCAGTGTTTTGAAGGCAGATGCGAGGTGGCCCCGAAGAGGCCAAGGCCAGCCTGAGCTGTCTGTCCTGGCAGGTTTCACATGGGAACAATCCTCGGATAGAATCAAATTTGGAGGTAGAACCCTAATTTCAGCCATGGGTCCCTGGAGGCAGAAGGACAGTTCTTTCCCACCGAAAGGAAAGCAAGGAACTCCAGCGTTTCAGGGCCAGAGGAGAAGCAAGCCTCAACATGCCAAGCTCAGCTGGAGCAGGCAGGTGGCCCCCAGGAGGCCAAGCCAACCACACCTGTTCCACCTTCTTTGGATCCTTGGGGCCCTGCAGCATCACAATTTTGTTCCCCTGAGGCCCAGCAATAGCACAGTGGTCTCCTTGGCTCTACAGCGCCACAAAGGCCCCTTGCTTCCATGAGGCCTTGCTGTGTCCAAATGGTTGCCTTGCTTCCATGGGGCTGCAAAATAACACAATGGCCCACTGGTTCCATGAGCTCCCAGAGTGTCACAATGGTCTCCATGATTCCATCAGGTCCTGCAGGGTCACAATGGCTCCTTGGTTCTATTGGGCTCCCCAGGATCACAATGGCCCCTTGCTTCCACAAGGCCTGGCTGTGTCACACTGGCCCTTTGCTTCCAGGACACCTTGCAGGGTCACAATGGCCCCTCGGTTCTATGAGGCCTGGCTGTGTCACAATGGCCCCTGGCTCCCATCAGGCCCTGGGATGTCACAATGGTCTCATTGCTTCCACGAGGCCCTGCAGTTCCACAATGGCCCTTCCGTGTCACCAGGCCTTGAAGTGTCAGAATAGTCTCAGCGGGTTCCCCAGCTGCTTCACAATGGCCTCCTTGGTTCCATGATGCCCCGTAGCGTAACAATGGTATCCTTGCTTCCACACAGTCAGAATGGCCCCGGGGCCTCATGGAGCCCCATAGTGTCACTACGATGCCCTTGATTCCACCAGGCCCTGCCGTGCTACAATGACCCCTTGGTTCTACAAGGCCCTGCAGTGTCACAATGGCCCCTTGGTTCTGAAGCGTGCAAGAGCCGGATACTAAGAGAAAGGCTCCAAAAAACGCTTCGGCATTATCACTGCTCAACACCTGAAAGGCTTCAAAAGTCCTTCGTCATTATGGCTGCTTGTCAGAATCACTTTTGAACGCCTGGAAACTACGTGCCCTACGGGCCGTGCATAGCCCGCCTGGAGGCCCATAAAAAGGAAGGCAAAACTGGTGCAAAATGTGGAGGCGAAAGCGAAAGGTAGAATCCCCGCCCTTTGCCTTTCCCCCCACCACCCATCGCCTGCTGCGAGACACCCTGAGGCCTCCGGGAGCCGACGCCGCCCGCCTGGGGAGAACCCCCCAATCCTTCACCCCTGCACTGAAATCCCGAGGCAGTTGTGCAACCCCTAGCCCTGCTCCTTCGTCCCAGGCACACCAAGGTTCAGCTGCAAGCATTGAGCCTGCATCTCGGAGGATGGGCCGCCGCTTTCCAGCCAAACTGCTCCAGAGATGGGAAGAGGCAGACAAGACGCTTCCAACAGCTGAAGAAAAAAGGCAAACACTTCTCCACTTCCCCCACCCTGTCTCAGCAGCAACAAAGGTAGCACAGTGTGCTGGTGACTTATCCTATGCTTTTTAGAGGAACCTTGTCTTTTCTAACTTTACTCTCCTTTTCTCCTTCTTTCTCTTTGCCTCTCTTACCATTAGATAAACAGATACCCATTTTTTTGGCACCAACATTTAATCTCATTTGGTTTTCATCTGGCCTTTGGGAATATTTTGAACCTTCAAAGTTCTTTCCTTTTTCTACTCAGAGATTTCGTTTTCTTTGCCCTTCTGGGTGTAAATCAGATAGTAACAAAGTGTCATAATGCTCTCCACGGTTCCATGAGGCCCCCCACAATGTCACAAAGGACTTTTGGTTCCAGGAACTTTCGTACTGTCAGCAACAGTCTCCTTGGGTCCGCAGTGTCACAATGGACCCTTGGCTCCATGAGGTTCCGTAGCGTAACATGGACGCCTTGATTCCATGAGGCTGTGTAGTGTCACAATGATCTCCTTGGTTCTGCGGCCCTGCTGTGTGACAATGGGCCTGTGCTTCCATGAAGTTCTGTACTGTCAACCATGATCTCCTTGCTTGCACAGTGTCATAACTGACCCTTGGTTCCATCAGGTGCCTGGCCTCCAACAGCTTCTAAGAGACCCTTATGGCCCCTCAAGGCCCCTCACAGCCCCTCATGACCCCTCAATGCCCCTCACAGCTCCCCATGGCCCCTCACGGCACCTCACAGTCCCTCACAGCCCCTCACAGTTCATGGCCCCTCATGACCCTTCACAGCCCCTAACAATCTCTCATGGCCCCCCACAGCACCTCATGGCCCCTCAAGGCCCCTCACGGCCCCTCACGACTCCTCATGACCCTTCACAGCCCCTAACAAACCCTCATGGCGCCTCACAGCCCTTCACAGCCCCTCATGGCCTCTCCCAGCCCAAGGCGTGGGACTCCTCCCGAAGGAGAAGAGATCGGGCTCTGCTTGTTCTCCTTTTCTTTTGGTCACTTCACAGTGATGAGTAAAGGAAGGCTGAAATGAAACCTATCTCCAGCACTTCCCTCTGGGAGAATTGCGGGGCTGAAGCTCTGTGCTGGCGCTGGCCCAAGTGGGAACATCACTGCAGCCCCCCACAGCCTTTGCTGTCCCCCATGTCCATTCCCTGTCCCTGAGACCTGCCCAGCTCTGCCAGCAGCAGGAGCCACAGTGCACTGGGCCCTGTACCGGCACAGCCGGGGCTCCCGGCCAAGAGCAGCAGCAGCGCCAGCCCCTTCCCACCTGCTTGTGCCTCGGCTTCCCAAGAGCTTTTTCCCCGTGAATTTCTGGACTAGAGCAACAATCACCCACAAACAGACCTGATTCCTCAGAGCCCGGCTGTGCTGCCCCGATGCAACCTTCAGAGAAAGAAAGGATCAGGTTGCAGCGCTGTTCCCAGCACTGTTTCACTCATGCTCAGGTGACAGCAGGAGGCTGTCGTCATCCCCGCGGCTGCCCCACCTCGCTGGCCCCTTCCTTTGCTGATGGCTCTGCGTCCTGCCTGGCTCTGCCTTGGCACACAAAGCCTTGGGCTGCTCCAGACTCCTTCTGGGGGACACGTTGCACCACTGCACTGCCCTGGGAGAGAAATTCCTTTCTCCTTGTGTCCACTCTGGACCTCCCCAGCTGCCCTTTGCATTCATTCTTTCTTTTGCCGGCTGGCCTCTACTATGTAGAAAGGATCCACCAGCTCTGGAACCACCCTTCAAGCCCTCCCAGGACTCTCCTCCACTCTCCTCAGTCTCCACTCCACTCAACACAGAGCTCCTTTGGCCCTAGGTAGTGATCATGTGCTTGAGGCCACGGGCACCTGGACAAGAAGGTCGCTTCTTTTCTACAGGAAGGAAGCCACCGAACCCAAGTGTTTTGAAGGCAGATGAGAGGCAGCCACCAGAGGCCAAGGCAAGCCAGAGCTGTCTGTCCTTGCAGCTTCTGTCTGAAAGCAACCCTTGGACATATGGGGAGTTTTGGAGGTGGAATTCCATTTCAGCTGTGCGTGCCTGCACCGGAATGACAGTTCTTCTCGCCAGGAAGGAAAGGGCAGAGCCCCAGTGTTTCAAAGGCTGATTAGTGGTGGCTCAAGGAGGCCAAGGCCAGCCAGACCTGTTTGTCTTGGAGCTATCCTTGCATAGACGGAATTTGGGAGGCCAAATCCCAGTTTTGTCCATGGACGTCTGGCCCAGAAGGACAGTTCTTTTCCATTGGCAGAAAAGTGAGGAGCCCCAGTGTTTCAAAGGCAGATGAGAGCTGGCCCTCAGGAAGCCAAGGGAAGCTGGACATTCCTGGCAGCTTTTGTCGGGGAGCCATTCCTTGGATCTATGGAATTTCAGAGGTGGATTCCCAATTTTGGCCATGCATGGCTGGACTTGAAAGATGGTTTTTTCCATGGGAAGAAAAGCACAGCCCCCCCCGTGTGTTTTGAAGGCAGATGCGAGGTGGCCCCGAAGAGGCCAAGGCCAGCCTGAGCTGTCTGTCCTGGCAGGTTTCACATGGGAACAATCCTCGGATAGAATCAAATTTGGAGGTAGAACCCTAATTTCAGCCATGGGTCCCTGGAGCAGAAGGACAGTTCTTTCCCACCGAAAGGAAAGCAAGGAACTCCAGCGTTTCAGGGCCAGAGGAGAAGCAAGCCTCAACATGCCAAGCTCAGCTGGAGCAGGCAGGTGGCCCCCAGGAGGCCAAGCCAACCACACCTGTTCCACCTTCTTTGGATCCTTGGGGCCCTGCAGCATCACAATTTTGTTCCCCTGAGGCCCAGCAATAGCACAGTGGTCTCCTTGGCTCTACAGCGCCACAAAGGCCCCTTGCTTCCATGAGGCCTTGCTGTGTCCAAATGGTTGCCTTGCTTCCATGGGGCTGCAAAATAACACAATGGCCCACTGGTTCCATGAGCTCCCAGAGTGTCACAATGGTCTCCATGATTCCATCAGGTCCTGCAGGGTCACAATGGCTCCTTGGTTCTATTGGGCTCCCCAGGATCACAATGGCCCCTTGCTTCCACAAGGCCTGGCTGTGTCACACTGGCCCTTTGCTTCCAGGACACCTTGCAGGGTCACAATGGCCCCTCGGTTCTATGAGGCCTGGCTGTGTCACAATGGCCCCTGGCTCCCATCAGGCCCTGGGATGTCACAATGGTCTCATTGCTTCCACGAGGCCCTGCAGTTCCACAATGGCCCTTCCGTGTCACCAGGCCTTGAAGTGTCAGAATAGTCTCAGCGGGTTCCCCAGCTGCTTCACAATGGCCTCCTTGGTTCCATGATGCCCCGTAGCGTAACAATGGTATCCTTGCTTCCACACAGTCAGAATGGCCCCGGGGCCTCATGGAGCCCCATAGTGTCACTACGATGCCCTTGATTCCACCAGGCCCTGCCGTGCTACAATGACCCCTTGGTTCTACAAGGCCCTGCAGTGTCACAATGGCCCCTTGGTTCTGAAGCGTGCAAGAGCCGGATACTAAGAGAAAGGCTCCAAAAAACGCTTCGGCATTATCACTGCTCAACACCTGAAAGGCTTCAAAAGTCCTTCGTCATTATGGCTGCTTGTCAGAATCACTTTTGAACGCCTGGAAACTACGTGCCCTACGGGCCGTGCATAGCCCGCCTGGAGGCCCATAAAAAGGAAGGCAAAACTGGTGCAAAATGTGGAGGCGAAAGCGAAAGGTAGAATCCCCGCCCTTTGCCTTTCCCCCCACCACCCATCGCCTGCTGCGAGACACCCTGAGGCCTCCGGGAGCCGACGCCGCCCGCCTGGGGAGAACCCCCCAATCCTTCACCCCTGCACTGAAATCCCGAGGCAGTTGTGCAACCCCTAGCCCTGCTCCTTCGTCCCAGGCACACCAAGGTTCAGCTGCAAGCATTGAGCCTGCATCTCGGAGGATGGGCCGCCGCTTTCCAGCCAAACTGCTCCAGAGATGGGAAGAGGCAGACAAGACGCTTCCAACAGCTGAAGAAAAAAGGCAAACACTTCTCCACTTCCCCCACCCTGTCTCAGCAGCAACAAAGGTAGCACAGTGTGCTGGTGACTTATCCTATGCTTTTTAGAGGAACCTTGTCTTTTCTAACTTTACTCTCCTTTTCTCCTTCTTTCTCTTTGCCTCTCTTACCATTAGATAAACAGATACCCATTTTTTTGGCACCAACATTTAATCTCATTTGGTTTTCATCTGGCCTTTGGGAATATTTTGAACCTTCAAAGTTCTTTCCTTTTTCTACTCAGAGATTTCGTTTTCTTTGCCCTTCTGGGTGTAAATCAGATAGTAACAAAGTGTCATAATGCTCTCCACGGTTCCATGAGGCCCCACAATGTCACAAAGGACTTTTGGTTCCAGGAACTTTCGTACTGTCAGCAACAGTCTCCTTGGGTCCGCAGTGTCACAATGGACCCTTGGCTCCATGAGGTTCCGTAGCGTAACATGGACGCCTTGATTCCATGAGGCTGTGTAGTGTCACAATGATCTCCTTGGTTCTGCGGCCCTGCTGTGTGACAATGGGCCTGTGCTTCCATGAAGTTCTGTACTGTCAACCATGATCTCCTTGCTTGCACAGTGTCATAACTGACCCTTGGTTCCATCAGGTGCCTGGCCTCCAACAGCTTCTAAGAGACCCTTATGGCCCCTCAAGGCCCCTCACAGCCCCTCATGACCCCTCAATGCCCCTCACAGCTCCCCATGGCCCCTCACGGCACCTCACAGTCCCTCACAGCCCCTCACAGTTCATGGCCCCTCATGACCCTTCACAGCCCCTAACAATCTCTCATGGCCCCCCACAGCACCTCATGGCCCCTCAAGGCCCCTCACGGCCCCTCACGACTCCTCATGACCCTTCACAGCCCCTAACAAACCCTCATGGCGCCTCACAGCCCTTCACAGCCCCTCATGGCCTCTCCCAGCCCAAGGCGTGGGACTCCTCCCGAAGGAGAAGAGATCGGGCTCTGCTTGTTCTCCTTTTCTTTTGGTCACTTCACAGTGATGAGTAAAGGAAGGCTGAAATGAAACCTATCTCCAGCACTTCCCTCTGGGAGAATTGCGGGGCTGAAGCTCTGTGCTGGCGCTGGCCCAAGTGGGAACATCACTGCAGCCCCCCACAGCCTTTGCTGTCCCCCATGTCCATTCCCTGTCCCTCAGACCTGCCCAGCTCTGCCAGCAGCAGGAGCCACAGTGCACTGGGCCCTGTACCGGCACAGCCGGGGCTCCCGGCCAAGAGCAGCAGCAGCGCCAGCCCCTTCCCACCTGCTTGTGCCTCGGCTTCCCAAGAGCTTTTTCCCCGTGAATTTCTGGACTAGAGCAACAATCACCCACAAACAGACCTGATTCCTCAGAGCCCGGCTGTGCTGCCCCGATGCAACCTTCAGAGAAAAAAAGGATCGGGTTCCAGCTCTGTTCCCTGCAGCTGATCCTCAGGTGACAGCAGGAGGCTCTTCTTGTGTTTGCCTTGGGAATTACAGATCATGGCTGCTCTTCCCCCTCTTCTGGTACCCACTTGAATTTTATCTGAAAAACTGCACTTGCCTCTTTCGATCGGTGCTAGCCACAGTGCTTTTCTGATGGGGAATTCAGGTGTTTTGGTGCAGGCATCCTGATTTGCAGATCTTGAAATCTTCACAGGTCCATAAGCAAAAAGCCGAGGAGAATGAAAGCCATACAGGCCACATTCACAGTGCTCAAACACAGCCCTGTTGCTGGTGCTCTTGAAATAGAATCAGCTGACAGAGGCCAGCACAGAAATTGCCTCTGGAGTGTGGAATGAAACAAAAAAATCCACCGGGAGAAAGAGGAAGCAGAACTTCTGCACTGGCTTCATTGCTTCTTCCCAGCAGCAGGACACGCGGATGTCCAGAGGTACGTCCCGCTGCTGCTGAGCACAGCGAGAGCACAGCCTGCTGCCCAGTCCCAGCGGGAACCCGAGCCCAGCCCGGGGAGCTCCCGCAGCGTCGGCAGCTCAGCGGACGCGGTGCCAGGGCCGCAGCCCCGGGGACACGCCCGCCCATTGTGGGGCAGCGGCGCAGGCGCAATGTCCTGCGGCCCAAACTTGCTGCTGCTGCCACGCAAGGCCCATCCTTCTGCCCCTCCTCCTCTCCCAGCACGGCGCAAATTGCACCTCGCGGGATGCTTCCCCGGAGGCTGCTCAGGCGCCCCGCTCCTCTTTCCACCTGAGCGTCACTGCGGAGGAATCTTTGGCGCACTTCCGTAAGCCCGGGCCTCTCGCTTCGTGCTGAATCGGGCATGCAAATGGCCTTGTTAAGAAAGTCAAAAGCCAAGGGAACAGATTAGGAATTACTAGAAAAAACTACCCTTCTTCCAGGCAAGGCACACCAAGTCATTTCCCACATTTCTCCTTTGCAGATTCTTTCAGTCGTCTGCTCGGAGAGCTCCAGCTTCTTCTGGTGCTTCCCATGAACCCATTGTACTCTTGATTTGCGCACCAACGCACCAGATGTGCAAGCATCTACGCTGAACTCAGAAACCAACTGCCTCTGTCAGACCCTTTTCACATTCCAGGTCGCTTGCAAGATGTCCACTGAGAGCTTGGAAGGATTAGCCCACAGCTCTCCACTTCTGGCTGCAGGCTCCGGAGATTCTTTCTCTCCATTCAGCCAATGCTGAACAATTGCTGCTACCCCCTCCTCCTGTTTCCTTAGCCTAGAACAGTAACGACGGAAACCTTACCCACCGCACAACTCGCTAGTCCACCAGGAGGAGAAAGGACAAGTGTTCAAGCTCTCAAAACCTTGGCCCTGCTTTGCTGCAGGAGTCATGCTGCACACACAGTGTGGCAAGCCAAGAGAAACTGCACGTGATGGCACATCTTGTGACAGGAGCTCGAGCAAGGTCTCCAGGAAAGGGTCTTGAAAAGAGCAAACATCACTGTGGACAGGATTCTTGCAAAAGCAAAACAGCTTCCCAGAAGTGACATGCAAACGGAAAGAAACAACCCAAGATGTTCCCGTATACTATTAATTGCTTCCCTTCTATGCTCCCCTTTTCTGTCTTGCACTAGTTCTACCCCACAGTTATTCCAAACTGATCTTACCTAGAAGACCTAGGACTTAGCAAGTTTGAGACACTCTACAGTACCCTTAGCTGCTACACACAGTTTGCCTTCTCCCTGTTTGGCTTTGAAAGCAATGCTGGAGACACCAGAAGCCTGCCAATGGAAGATTTTAGAGCCCAGCGCATTGCTCGGCTCTGGCTTCTAGAGACAGGGCAGGTGCTCCCATGGGACTGCACCCTCAGCAGTGACAATAGACAGCAGAAGCAACAAAGGTGATTCCCATGACACTGTCACAGGGCTCAAGACTCCGTGTCTTGGCTTCACATGGCAAAGCTCACTGTCTGTTTGGACAGACTCAGCATCCAAACTAGTCTGCTTTTCTACCTGTGTCAATGAACAGCAGGAGAAGGAAACCAGCCTGCAGTTTCTTTGCAGAGAGGCCCTTTGCTCCTGGCTGAAAGTGCTGGATTGGGCAGGGAGGAGGCAGACAGCTGAGAGCTGAGCTGCTCTATTGGACTGGCATCAGAACTCGGCAAAAAGAGTGTTTCCATTCTTTTATTTGAATCCTCCTATCGGCAGTCTCCGATTTTCACCTGGAACCGGGTAAGAAAACAGCAACAGCCCTGGCGACGAGGGCACCGCGCCGGGCACGGCCCCGCCGCTCCCACTGCCCACGCCGAGCGGCCGGGGAGCAGCGCTGCGCCCCGCAGGGGCTGCACGTCTCCCTCCTCACGTCCTGCTCTGCCCTCCCACGGGGCTGGCTCTGCCTGGCGCTGGCAGGCGCCTCATTCTGCACTTTGCTCTGCTCCAGGCAAAAAGTGCGGACAGCGCTTCGCTTGCTCGTAAGCAAGAGACCGCGGCGCGCGGCGAGCGAGCAGCAGGGGCAAGTTGCAAGACTGCCGCAAGGAAGCGTTACAATCTGGTGAAGAAGGAGCTAAAGAAGACGGTGCGTTTGGCGCGGCTGCGGGAGGAAGAGATGCTCCGTGACTCCGCTTCGGCCCCGGAGCCGAGCGGCCCGTGCTGGCCCGGGGCGCGCGGGGCTCGGCCGCGGGACGCGCGGGGGAAAAACGGACACCCGGGCAACAGACACACGGACACGCGGACAAACGCTCCCAGCGCTTCAGCGGCAGCGGCGGCAGCGGCAGCAGCGGCGGCGGCAGCGGCAGCAGCGGCAGCGGCGGCAGCAGCAGAAGAGCAATACAAGAGCAGCGGTTCTCCAGACCCTCCGCGTTCCTTCTCCTGTTCCTCCTCTCCTTCTCCCAGTGTCCCGCATCCCCTGTCCCGCTCTCCCTTCAGTGCTCCACCCCCTCCGCCCCTTCCGCGGCCTCCCTCTCCCCATGCCAGGCCGGGCCATGCGCCCGGCCCGCCCCCGGCCCCGGGCGGGGCTGCGCCCTCCCCGCCCCCGGGCGTCCCGCCGCGGTCTCGCCTCCGCCCGGCTCTTGCCCTACTGGCGGTGGCGCTGCTGGGCGGGCATCAGTGCCTGCCTCTTGGGCAGCATTGCCAGCCTCTGGCCTCGGCTGGCCCGACTCCGGCCCCGGCCCCGGCCCCGGCCCCGGCGCCGGCCCCGGCGCCGGCCCCGGCTCCTCCCGGGACCCGCCGAGGACACAGACGGCGCGGCCGCTCCCGCCGCGTCCGCGGCCCCTTCCCCGGTCCGAGCTCTTCCGCTCGGCAGCGCGGCCCCCGCCCCCGAGCCGCCGGTGTCCCCTTCGAAAGAGGCAACATCTGGGGATACCCGGCCCGGGGCGGTTGAGGAGCAGCCGGGGGCCGTTTCTGGCCCCGGGCCGAGCGCTGACAGCCGCGTCTCGCCGGCAGGGAAGGCGCAGCAGGGCCTGACGGAGCGCTACCGGGTGGGTTCGCTGCTGGGGCGCGGCGGCTTCGGCAGCGTCTTCGCGGCGACGCGGCTCTCGGACGGCGCCCCGGTGAGTGGCGGGGCCGGCGGCGGGCGCAGGAGGAGGGGGGCGGAGGAGGAGGAGGGCGCAGGAGAAGGAGGATGGGGCTCGGCAGGGCGGGCGGCGAGCTCAGCCCGCTGCTCCCCTTGGCTTGCAGGTGGCCATCAAACGGGTGCCACGGAACCGCATCCGTCATTGGGGCGAGCTGGTGAGTGAGCGGGGGGAGGAGGGGGGTGGTGGGCAGCGGGAGAAGCCGGGGCGTGACGGGCGGGGATAAGCCGAGGCCCGGGAGGGTGGAAGGCGGCAGGACGCCTCGGGGGAGAGCGGGCGTGGGGGCAGCGGAGGGCGCAGAGCATCCCGGGCCGGGCGAGGGCTTCCCGAGCCCTGGCACGGCATCAGCCCCACTGACGGCATCGTGCTCCTCCCGCAGCCCGACGGCACCAGCGCACCACTCGAGGTCGTGCTGCTGGACAAGGTGTCCACCGGCTTCCCTGGTGTGGTGCAGCTCCTCGAGTGGCTCGAGCTCCCCAACAACGTGGTGCTGGTGATGGAGCGGCCGGAGCACTCTGAGGACCTGCTTCATTTCATTCGAGCGCAGGGCTTCCTGTCCGAGGAGGTGGCACGGGAGCTGTTCCGCCAGGTCCTGGAGGCCGTGCGGCACTGCACCAGCTGCGGGGTCCTTCACAGGGACCTAAAACCAGAGAACATCCTGGTTGACCTGGCCACCGGCCAGGCCAAATTGATTGATTTTGGCTGCGGCACCCACCTGCAAGACACAGCCTACACCCGCTTTGCAGGTGAGTCCCCGCCAGGGTAGGCTCCCGGTGCCGGCATCTCGCGGCCCAAGCTGGCTGTGGCAGCGGGGATTGTCCCTTTTGATGCCAGGACCGAGTGTTCAGCCCAGTTGCTTTGGAGGGCGGGTGGCCGGGGGCCATCTTCCAGCCCTGCTGGCAGCCATCGCCAGCCACTCTGCCCAGGACTGGCGCTGGGGCTGGGGCAGCCAGCGTGACAAAAACACACCTGTGGGTGGGGGTAGCAGAGAGGGGGGGGGCCAGAAGCTGTGCACCTGCCGGTTTGGTGTGCAGGCGAGAAAGGGCTTGGACTGCTCAGCTCGCCTGGTTTGCCTTGGCTTCAGAATGTTTTTTGGGGCAATGCAGGCAGGGAGGGTTTTCCGCCCCTCGGCACTGAGCGGGTTTTCCCTTTGCGTGGAATGCTCGGGCCTTGCCAGGGCTTCCGCTGCCCTCTTGAGACACCGGTGGCTTCTTTTATAACCCACAGTTTGTCCACAAGTCACAGGCGCTGGCGAGAGGGCAACGGGTCACGCCGCGTGCCACTGGTGCGGCCCCCGCGTGCCCAGGGATGCTGGGGCGAGGCTCCAGGAGCAGGCAGCATCCTCCTGATGAACTGCCTCTCTATTCCGTAGGAACACCATCGTACAGCCCACTGGAATGGAACCGTTTTGGCTGGTACTACGGCGAGGCAGCGACCGTCTGGTCCCTGGGCATCGTGCTGCACCAGATGGTCTGCGGGCAGCACCCGTTCCCGAAGGGCCGGAACATCAGCTGGGGCCAGCTGTCGCTCCCACAACGGCTCTCTCAAGGTGGATGCTCATCTCTGCGGCACGGGGGGAATAGCAGTGCTGAGAGACAGCAGCGGGCTCATGAGCATCCCGCTCTGGCAGCTGCCGAGGAGGTGGCACATGCCCCTCTCTCCTGCTCTCCTCCAAAACAAAGAATGGATGGGAAAGTTCAGGCACAGCTCGGAGCCCCCATGGCACGGCCTGGGCATGGCAATAGTGGGGCAAAGCGGACAGGAGCCTTCTGCAACTGACCGGCGCTTTCTGGTTCCTCCCCGCAGACTGCAAGGAGCTGATCAGATGGTGTCTGTCCCTGCACTCCTTGGACAGGCCCTCATTAGAAGACCTGTCCTGTGATCCTTGGCTGCAGCATATTCATCATCCGTAGAAGAAGGGAGAGAGCCACAGGCACACTTTGATCCAGGGAGCCGGTAAGTTACAGCTCCACACATGCCTTGGCAAGAAGCAGCCAAGAAACGCAGGCTTTTTTGCCCTGCCTGTATCGCTGCGCAGGGGTCGTCAGATGGGAACACGCAGCCCTTGTGCTGGAGCTGAGCTGCTCTTCCCAGCCCTGGTGGCCGCCGTGCAAGCTGCTTTTGCTTGTCCTGCTTCACTGACAGCCGGGGCCCTGGGCGGGGCACTGACAGCCTGCTCTCAGCCGCAGGGAAGAAGGAGCCCCTGGAGAAGCTGTACCAGGTGGGGCTGCTGCGTCTGCAGACATGGAGGACGACTTCAAGGATGACAAGCTCTTCCTCGACCTGGCCACCGGCAAGCTGAAGATGATGGGCTTCGATTCTGGCACCTTCTTCAAAGCCAGGCTCCACAGCAAATTTACAGATGAGTCCACACCCAGGGGGATGCTCCCAGATTTGGGCATTGCACGGCCTGGCCGGGAAGCAAAGGTTCCCCCCTTTGCTGGGGCGGATGCAACTAATTCTTCAGCCGGCTGCCAAGCTGCTTTTCGGCAGGGCGGGCGGGATGGGCTGGGGTGCTTACGAAATGGGAGTCGGCCCCTGGCCCTGCCAACAGCTCCCACCACCCACTGTTCCCCGGGCTGGGGCTGGGGCTGGGGCAGCCAGCCCGACACAAACAAGCCCCCATGGCAGGAGCAGAGGTGGCACTCCAGGAGCTGTGCACGAGGTGCTTTGTTTTGCAGGAAAGGAAGGGCTTGGGCTGCTCCACTGCCCTTGTTTGCTTTGGGCTCGCCGTGCCTGTTGGGGGGCAGTGCAGGGGGGAAGGGAGACAGCGTGGGCTTCCCTCGCCCGTGGGTGGGTTTTTCCCCAGCATGTAGGGAAGGTTGGGCCTTCCTCAGGCCCCCGACAGAGAGAAGATTTTTTACCTTTTTCCTTGTTTCTCCTTTTTGTCTGTAATGCCTTTTCTTTAATTTGTTGTTTGTTTTTCTTCAAGGAAGCGTTGTAGGTGCTGTCCAGCCTGGATCGGGAAGTGCTTGGGAGCAGCTGCGGCGTGGATGGCACGTGGCCTTGGAGAAGGCCGAGGACATGGCTTGGGAGCAGCTTTTCTTCCGGCGGCGGGTGGCGTGCGGTGGGTCCCCGTCTTCTTGGCACGGGTGGGATAAGGGCTTTTGGGAGATGGCAGCGAGCACAGGAGCATCCCGCTCTGGGCAGCTGCTGAGGAGGTGGCTGTGCCACGGCTGGCTGCGGGCGGTGGCACGTGTCCTGCCATCCTGCTCTCCTGCCAAAGGCAGCAGGGACGGGCGGCTTCGGGCACCGCTCTGAGCACGGCCAGCACGGCCTGGGCACCGCGGGTGGCTGGGACAAGGGGGACAGCAGCCTTCAAGTGACGGGCGGTTTCTGCTTTCTCTCCTTGCAGCCGGGCTCTGTGGATGCTGAGGCTGCTCTGGGCTCCGCCAGGGCTCTGCTGCAGCTCAGCACCGGGCCGGAAGAAGCCAAAGAAGAACCGGTGTGAGCTGCAGCAGAGACGTGCCCGAGCATTTCGGCAACGCAGCTCAAGCCTGCCAGAGTGCACGCCTCCAGGGGAAAACATGACAACCCCCCCGCCCCAAATAAACTTGTTCAATAACTTGTGAAATGAAATCAATCTGGGATGACCCCAAATGACATTTCTCCGCTTGCTCAAGCTTTAGCTCAGCCCTTCTCTGAACAGTTCTCTGCCCCACCTGCCTTTTACTTCACAAGTGCTCCCTCCCTCTTTTCCCCCAGTGAGTTGCCAGCTCAGGGCAGTCTCTGTCACACTGTAGCCTTCCTTGATGCCCCTGACCACGAGGAGGAGCGAGCCCCAGGTTTAGGGACTCATCCTTTCACTGGCAGAAGAACAGCAATATCTCAGAGGTCCGGTGAGATTTGAGTGTCATTCAAGAGCTGCCCTCCAGGCCTCAGCTCTCCTCCCTGTTAGCTTCCCACTGCCACTTTTCCTCGTCCTTCCAGCAGGATGAGCTCTGGGAATGCCCTTGACCCTCCCCACTCCTGCCAGCCCAGCCACCCAGCTCAGTTTGGCTTAAGCTGAAGCTTCTTTGTCTCCTCTGGCACGCCACTGCAGTTCCCTCTGCGGGGAGCAGCAGCCCCAGAGCACAGCAGGCAACAGCGCAGGCCGCAGCTGCACCAGCTCCCCTCCACGCGTGGCTGGGCTCTTGGGGGCAACTAAATGCTCCCTGTTTGCAGCTGTCACTGGAGGATGGCCCCAGGGCAGAGCCCAGCCGGGCTCCCAGTGCATCCCCCGGAGCTTGGGGCAGACAGTGGTCCCAGAGCTGAGCTTAATGGTGCGCAGCCGGCGCTGTTGCTCGCAGTCAGTGTTTGCAAGTGTTGCCTTCTCACCTCCTGCAACTTGTGGGGAAAACGAGCTGTGCGGCCGGGCCAGCACTGCCCCTCTGGGCAGTGACAAGGCTGAAGGTCTTTGCTGTTGCAGAGGAGCCGGCATTGAGCCTTAGCAGGGCCTGGCAGGTGCGGAGCCGGATCTCGCCTGCTGCCCGGGGCTCGCTGCCCGCCAACCGCCCCCACCCGCCGCGCTCCGTTCTACAGGGATAGAAGGCTCTGTCTGCACAAGGGTTCCCATAATGTCTTTGTACCCGTGGCTGCGGAACGAACACGGAGAGTGAAAGTGTCAGTCACGTTGCTTGCACATTCCTTCCTTTAGACACAAGACGCATCTATGCGCACCCCCGTGTACAGATCTCTTAAAAGGATAGGCAGGGATAGGGATTTCCCACATAGCCCTTCTTTGGCGTAACTCACCTCGTAAGCTGGCATGCGGGGCATTTTTGTCCCAGCTCTGTGTGAGTAGGTGTCCAAGAGGTGAAGTGAGCAGCATTTAGAAGCAGTTTCAAGATTTCTAGGCAGGAAGTGGAGCTGACAAGCATCTGTGTAACTCACCGTATTCATCGGGAGGGGCTGCTGGTTCTTTAGGAATATGGCACAATGGAGACACGAGACCGGGAAAAATCCCAGCGCTCTGTGGATTTGTGCAAAAGGGGGAAGCCGCAGAAACACTTTGTGTCTGCTTGTGCGGACACAAGGTCCAAGGAGCTGGGGTGGCAAAGGGTGGCCTGGGCTGGTGGCAGGTTAAGTCCTGTTTCATGTCATCATAGAGTGGCACAGGACAAAGCTAAAAGCACCCACAGCCACACTGATGAAGTCTTTCTGATGCTGCACATGCTATAGGAAAAGCTGCTGTCACACAATCCATTGGTATTTCTAACTTTTCTTTGCAATACTTTAGGTCCAAGTCTCAAACTGCAATATTTTTACACTCAAGACACGGTCATGCACAATCCATATTTAAATGTCCTATTGCTTCAACCACAATTTAAAATAACTTAATATTGGCAACAAAACCCAAAACCTTTAAAAAAAGGATGCTGAGGTCAGTGAGATGGATCCATGCCATCAGCACATTTGCAAAGTAAGTAACTTAGTTCTCTTTTTAAAAGGATCAGCTACCTCTTAATCCAAAGCGACAGAAGATTTTTTGCTACACATTTGGTGTTTTTCTCTTTCCTATTTTTTCTGTTTTTTCTTTTTTTATTTTTTTTTTAAAGAGATAACACGTCTTGAAAAAGGATTGTACAGCAAAATGAGATACATTTCTGCTAACCAACGAAAACGTAGGCTCCTCCTGTGTTTACTTTTGTCTGGATACCCTGAAGAAAAACTCTAGCAGACACCAGCAGAGGTGTAAACTGGTTGCTTTGGACTAAAGTGGAGTTCAGCACTGGTGACATCCTGACCCAGTCAAGAGTTGCAGAATTCTTTTGCAGATCTCGAACCATGTGCTTGCGGGCACAGCACTTGCAGTGCTGATGCACCAGTGCACGAGAATAACTGTTATTCCCCCACCGAATCTGGGCTCTGCCCAAGAAGGAGGTGCTGCAGTCCTTTGCTCCTCGTTCCCATGTGCAGCAGCTCCCTTCCTGCTGGCTGAGCTGCTCAGGCAGAGCCCGGCAGCTCCTGACACTGAAGGGCTGAGGCCTTTCCCCTGCTGCTGTGCTACAGACGGATTTAGCAGCATTGCTTAACGTGGGGATACACAGCAGGACCAAAAGCAGTTGCCTTTGTAGACCTTAAGCTCAAAGGTGAAAAATCTCAAGAGACGAGGATGGAAGAGACTCGCAGGCTGCCTGTTTGCTGTGCTGCCCCACTTGTGAGCGGCCCAGCTTTGCGTGAGGCAGAGTGAGAACAAGGGGCAGCTCCCTCCCAGCCCCGCAGCCAAGGGGCCCCTCCAGTCCCGGGGCTTGGGGCACCATCAGAACCTTCCAAGCAAAGGTTCTCTTTGAACTTGCTCGTTAATGAAATGCGCATGGTCATTAGCACTCTGATAGATGTATCCACCCATTAGTGAAACATGGATTGACCTTTCTGGATTTGGAAGCTGGACAAGGCCATGAAATCTGACATCTGGCCTTCTTTGGGGCTGTATGGTCAAAGTCAACTCCCTTGCTTCCTCCTTCAGCCCTGGCCAGGCTTTGGGAGAAACCAAACAGGAGAATGAAACCAGATATTCCCACACTAGAAGTGCTGTCGGTTTGTTAGTCCAACACTATCAAAGCTGAGCCCTCTCACAGCGAGGTTGGAAGCCTCACCTGTGGGTGGAGGCACCTGCAGGAACTCCCAGTGTCCGCGAGTGGCTCCCCAGTCCTGGGCTGTGACAGCTTCCCTCAGCTGATGTGTGCATGTGGGTGATGGTAAAGTCTGAGGGTAACTGCTGCTGTCTCTTTCTTAATCACTACGGGCAATCTTTGGCAGTGATGATTGGGTGCATTGCTGAGCTTCTCCTTTTGTGATTCTTTGCTGCTTTGAACTACAGTAAATGACGCTGATTCCTTGAGTTGGTGTCTGTGTCTTTGGTGCTGACCCTGCCCACTGGTAAAACAAATTTGGTATAGTCTGGCCGGATCACAACAAAATGCTGCTTTTTAAATGAAAGTGTAAGGAATCAGTGCCATCCAAAATTCCCGGATGGGAAGACCTTCCCTAGGGTTTGCTGGCTGTGGCATGGGCTGCGGTTGGAGCACTGTGCGAGCAATGAGGACGTCAATTGAAAGAAGCTGAAGCACTGGATGAATTAAAATGCATCCAAAAATTGCATATGGAAAAAGGAAAAGAACTTGTGGCTTTGGGAAGATGAGGGTGAATTTTGTTAACAGCATCTCGGAAACAGCACCAACAGAAGGAACGATTGTTGTTGAAACGCTCCCACATGGAGCAACAGAAGAGGTTTTTGATCTTGAGCTTGGATTTGTTTGAGCAAAGGAAATAATAATAATAACAACAAGAATACTAATAACAAGAATTATCTACATGTATATAATATAATAAAAATTGTATGTTTATGTTTTCACATGTATATAATGACATTGTGAAATAACCATTTTGTTAGCTTTGGCTGCTCAGGGATATAAGACTAAATACTCTACAGAAAACGATTGGCCAGGACCCCAACATCGTTGGGAAACTGTGTGAGGTTGTATACAACAGATGAAGGAGGAAGGGATGAAACTGGCTGTTTTTATAGGGTTTGCTGACGCCAGGACGTGGAATGCTTTGGCTGTTACTGTGAAAAATAAAGTGAGTAAGACTGCTGGGTTTTTCATATACCAGACTATCCACAAGCTGCAGAATTGATTGAACAGATGAAGGGGTTGTTAAAAGAGCAGTTGAAAAATGTAAGAGATGGGAAGCTGTTGCAATGAAAAACCCCCCTCACAGATGTGCTCCATATCCTTAACAATGGGCCCACCAACGGGGAAATGGAAACTGCCTCGATGCGCATGGCTGCACCCAATTTGCAAATACAACCACGGACAGTGACACTCTGACTTCCTGGGAAATTGTTCTGGGGGTGATGGCCCCTGACAGGGCCATCCCAGAGGCTGCAGGGCTGGACCTTTATGCATTGGAATTAATTAGGATAAATCAGAAGCAAATGAGAGTTATCAGTACCGGCGCAGGAATTCAGATTCCCCTGGGACACTTTGGTTTGATAACTGCTCACTCAAGCTTGGCCTTGACAAGTGTTCATATGGTGGGAGGAGTGCTTGGTGCAGATTATCAAGGAGAAATTAAAGTAGTTCTGTTAAACAATAGGGAACAACACTGGATTATTCAACCCCACGGCAGGGTAGCACAATTATTGATACTGCCAGTTTTTAAAACAACCGTGACAAAAGGACATCCACCTCACATCACTACTGTTCATGGAGATAAAGGGTTTGGATCAACCAGTCCTAATCATGGAGCCAGAGTGTGGGTCCAGAGGCCAAATGGCCCATCCGAGCCAGCTGAAGTAACAGCTGTAGGCAAAGACAACACTGTTTGAATCCTGAAACCTGGGTGAGAGAGATGGGAACATATCCCTGCAGCCAAGTGTTCTATGTGAGAACAAAGAGATGTTACAGGATATTGTTTTGCAGAGCCTGCCAGACCAAATCTCCCTGTTTGCCCCCATGGTCCCTTTGGAAAGTGCTCTGATCCACGGCGCTCGATGTGAAGACTGATGTGCCACTGAGTGACTTCTGCAGACAGAAAGGGACCACTTAACAGTGAAACTATTGTTGATCTTGTTGATTTAATGTTGTCATTGTAATCGCAGCACTGGTTGGGAAAATAGATTTCTAACAGTAGGAGCAGAGATAGGGAACTCATTTAACCTCAGGAATTGCTGGGTGCGTGGAAGTCCAGAAGGATTCGATGACTGGCCTTGGCTGGCCCATCTGGCCCAACCCAAATGGTGGGTTAGAAACTTGAGCACAGTTCATGATAAATACAGAGTTCTAGACCCCTGACCGCTGCATTTTCATAGAAAAGGCATTTCTTGCCTAAATTGGATAAAGAGGAATATATGTAGGAAAAAGTGTCTGTGGATGGATGTTGTCTCCTGGAATAGGTTGTTTGCACCCACACTGTAAACTGTTCAATTGCACCCAGTATAAAGAGAAATGGAATCAAACTCACGTACAGCTCTTTAATCATGGCTGGGTTCAGCGTTCCTATGAAGATTGTGAAAAGATACCCTTAAAGCACGTCCCGTATGATATTTTGGCTTGTCAACAAAGTAATACTAATACTTAAACCTAAGATTGTAGTATCAAAAGAATTGTTATGAAGGTTGTAGTTCGTCTCTAGGTCAAAGGACTGACTGAAGTACTGAGGCCTGAACAACAGGCCCTGACTGAGGCCTGAACAACAGGCTCTGAGCCAAAGTTGACATCTACATGAACCTTCCAACCAAATGTTCTATTTCTATCTGCTCATTAACAAAGCATTATTAGCAATATGCTCCATGTTCATTGGTGAAACATGGATTTACCTTTCTGTATTTAGAAACTGGACAAGGCCCCATCTGGCCTTGTTTGGGGGTTTAGGATCAAACTCCCTCGGTTCCTCCTTGAGCCCTGGCCAGGCTTTGGGAACAGCCAAACAGGAGAATGAAACCAGATGTTCCCACACTAGAAGTGATGTCAGCTTGTTTGTTCAACCCTGTCAAAGCTGGGCCTTCTCACAGCGAGGTTGAAGCCTCGTTGCCTGCAAAGGTGGATGTACCTGCAGGAATTCCCAGGGTCTGGGAATGGCTCTCCAGTCCTTGGCTGTGACAGCTTCCCCCAGCTGATGTGAGGATGTGGATGATGGCACGGTCTGAGGGTGACTGGTGCTGTCTCTTTCTTGATTACTGTACGCAATCTTTGGTAGTGATGATTGGGTGCTTTGCTGGGCTTCTCCTTTTGTGATTCTTTGCAGTTTTGCATTATAATAAATTCCACTATTCCTGAACTTGGTGTCTGTGTCTTTGGTGCTGACCCTGCCCACTGGCAAAACAGACACTCAGGGCCCTGGGAGAACCAAAGGGGCCTTGCGACACCGCGGGGCCTCGTGTAACCACGGGCGCCATAGTGACACCGTGGGGCCCAAAGGAACCAAGGGGCCAGCGTGACACTGCAAGGCCTCGTGGAACCATGGAGAGCATTGTGACACTGTGGGGACTCTTATAATCAAGGGTCCATTGTTTTCCTCTCCCTGCCGCGGCCCCAGCCCTGCAAAGAAGCCCAGTCCTGTCTGGCCCTGCAGCAGGAACTGGAGGCACTGGAGGTCCGGGACAGTGACTCTGTGTCTGGAATGCTCAGGAGATCCTCAGCTCGGGCAGCTCCTGCAGCCCCAGGGCCCCACTGGCCAGCACAGCAGCAGAGAGTTGGCCCTGGGGCTCCTCAGGCTGCTCCTGCTGCTATCCCAGGGACAGGGCAGCCTCTTGCCAGGGCTCCTGTGCACACACATGGGCTCCTGCTCTTCTCCTGGCCCATCCCAGCTCCCCACAGAGCCTTTCCCAGGGGAACACGTCTGTGCTGGCCTGAGCAGCCATTGCTGTAGCCTCTGCCCTGCTGCCCACAGCCCCCGAGCTGGGGGTGCTGCTCTGCAGAGCATGGGGGCTGTGCTGCCCAGGGCCATGGGCTGCCTCTGCTGGGCTGTGCTGCTCAAGCTGGGAGACAGAGCTCTGCAGCTGATGGTGCTCCCTGCACTGACCCCCTCCCACACAGGCTCTGCTGTGGCCATGGAGGGTGCTCAGAGGTGCCTGCCTTGCTCCAGGGCTGGCACATGGGCTGGGGCTGCCCTGGATCCTCCTCTGCAAGTTCCCCTAGGGTCAGACGAGTCACTGCCCAGACTCCTTTCCCTGTACCTGCTGTGTCCCCTGGGGCTGCAGAGCTCTCATGGGTCACAGGAAACATTCAGTCCTTTATCTGTGGGTGAGCCCACCCTGGACAAGCCTGTGCCCAGTGAGCTCCACTCACTGCTGATCCCTGGCACACACTGTCCCTGCAGCTCCCCTGTGTTCTGCTGGCAGCTCCCAAGTCCCTCCAGAAGAACATTCCCCTGCCATCAGCCCTGGCACAAGCTGCAGAGCCCCAGGAAGGTTCATCACAGACCATTCACCATGGATTATTGATAAAACCAGATCAATAGAAGAGCTGTGGAGGCAAAGGCCTGCAAGCAAAGGCCTGCATGAGAAAAAGCCTCCATGAGAAAATCCCTGCGTGAGAAACAGGCCTGGGAACAAAAAGGAGTTTTTAGGAGGTACAGTGCTGTTCTGATAAAGATGTGCTGACCATGAGAAGGGAGGAAAAACTGTGATCTCTCAAGACAAAACATAAAGCTTGCCAAATGTAGTCTTTTATCTAACCCAATTATGTAGAAGTAAGAATGCGCCTTTGTAAGTTTAAACTAATTAAAGAACTGATAAGCTTGTATTCAATACTATATAAGTGCCTCTGTATTGCTAATGAACGAAGCTTGCTTACCAATCACATTGATTGTCTGCATGGCTTCCCCCATCCGAAGTCAGAATCCTGGTAGCTCCCAAGTCCCTCCAGAAGAACATTCCCCTGCCATCAGCCCTGGCACAAGCTGCAGAGCCCTGAGAAGGTTCATCACAGACCATTCACCACCTGGTGGGCACTGGCCACCAACAAGCAAAACCTGAACCACACCTGAGTTTCTTGAAGGCCACACTGGGACCCTGATCTCATCCCACTGAGCCCTGGGAGAACAAGGAACACAGGCAGCCTCTTTAGAGTCTGGTCCTTGGGCCTGTTCCTGACAGTGACTGTGGAGGGAGAGCAAAGCCTTCCTGCAGGGCCTTCAGGAGATGCCCTTTGCTAATGGAACTGTGGCGGAGCCCAGCTGTGTCCCAGCAGTGCCCATGGCCTGTCCCTGCCTGTGACACGCAGCAGGACTCGCACCACCCGGACAGAGCTGTTGGCCTTACACCATCACAGCGGCTCCAAAGGAGAGAGTGGAAGTAATAGGAGAGGAGCTCTGAAAAGACCAAGTTCTGCTGCTCCCTCCCTGGCTGTGCTGCTCTGCTGGGACTCTTCCCCCCCACCGCCTGCAACACTGGCCCTGCCCTCCAGCTTCAGGGATGGACTCAACCAAAGGATCTCAAACAGAGACCTTGCTGATGGGTCCTTTATTTAATGTGAATACACACAGAGCAGACTCCTTATTGACACAGTCCCTGTCAACAGTCACATTCAGCCTGTAAACAGTGAATAAGATGCATAACAAAATCTTTTGGGTACAACATTAACATATGAGAAGAAAAAACGCCCCAAAACCACCACCACCAAAACAACCTCAGAAGGCAGGCTGGGCCTCTAATGATTACACTTTAGCCTATGGAGCTGAAAACAGGCAGGTTTTTGCTGCTGGAAAGCATCCAGTCATCATTTTCCTCAGGGCATCTTTGAGCTCCTGGTTCCTCAGGCTGTAGATGAGGGGCTTCAGGGCTGGAGGCGCCACCGAGTACAGAACTGGCAGTGCCAGGTCCAGGGATGGGGAGGAGATGGAGGGGGGCTTCAGGTGGGCAACAAAGCTAGTGCTGAGGAACAGGGAGACCACAGCCAGGTGAGGGAGGCACGTGGAAAAGGCTTTGTGCCATCCCTGCTCAGAGGGGATCCTCAGCACGGCCCTGAAGATCTGCACATAGGAGAAAACAATGAACACAAAAGAACGAAAAGTTAAACAGATGGAAAACACAACAAGCCCGAGTTCCCTGAGGTGGCAGTGTGAGCAGAAGAGCTTGAGGATCTGTGGGATTTCACCCAAGAACTGGCCCAGGGCATTGCCCTGGCACAGGGGCAAGGAAAACGTAGTGGCCATGTGCAGCAGAGCATTGAGAAAGGCACTGGCCCAGGCAGCTGCTGCCATGTGAGCACCTGCTCTGCTGCCCAGGAGGGTCCCGTCTTGCAGGTGTTTGCAGAGGGACATGTAGCAGTCGTAGCACTCGACGGCGAGGAGGGAAAACTCCGCTGAAATGAAAAAGACAAAGAGAAAGAGGCTGTGCAGCACCTCCTACATAGGAGGTGGTTCTGGTGTCCCAAAAGGGAATTGTGCCAAATGGCTCAGCTGCCGGCCCTCAGCCCTTCTGCTCTTCTGCCTGCCTCCCCCAGGCTGGTCAAAATGAGGACAGAGGTGCTGCCTGTGGAGAGATCCAGATCCCAGGCCTGGGGAAGCTGCTGGCACATCCATTCAAGTCGCTCAAGAGAGAAGAGACCACTTTATGGCTCTGGATGCTCTCTGCACCCACTTCAAGTTCATCTGTCAGCAGAAAGGTAAGAGAAGCTGTGGTGGGCTGCATCCCTGTGCACGGCCGCATCCCCCCGATGCATCTGCTCGTCTTCCCGGGCCTTGCGATGGCCCCTTCTGTGCAGACACAGGGCTCATGTGGGCTCTGCTTCTGTCACAGAACTTGAAATACTGTGGGCCAGAGAGAAGGATCATGGGCGCTCAGACCTGCCTGCCTAAAATCCTGCGAGAGGACTCGGTGTGGCTGGATCCAATCCCAGCCACAGACCTGTCCAAACTGTGTATAGTTCTAGAAAGTTAATTACCTTCTATATATAATTTATATAAGTTAACCATATATATACATTATATATTTGATAAATATATCTAATATATGAAAATTATGAGTAAATAATATATATAAATTATATCTACTATGTCATGTATATAAATTATATATACTGTGAATATATATTATATATATTCGCTATATATATAGATTAGCTTTTCAAATAAACAATGTCTTGAAATCGATTACAGAAATGATAATGACTGCAGCACACAGCTCTATCTATGAGTATAGTGCACAATTTTTAAAGCAATATGGAAGCAATTATGTTAAAGCTAGCAGACTTGGGAGGAAAAGTGAGAATTGTGAGTGGGAAATGTGAGGAGGAAAGGGTGGGAAATGTGCAGGCACAAAATGTTGGGAAATATAAGGGGACAAAATGGTGGGGAAACATGAGGGGAGAAAGGGGCGGGAAACATGAGGGGAGAAAGGGGCAGGAAACATGAGAGGAGATATGGTCGGGAAATGTGAGGGGAGAAAAGGGCGGGAAACATGAGGGGAGAAAAGGGTGGGAAATGTGAGGGGAGAAAAGGGGGGAAATGGAACGCAAAAAAGGATAGGAATCTTGAGTAAAAGGATGGGAAATGAGAGGAAGAAAGAGTGCGAAACATAGGGAGAAAAGGTGAGAAACATGAGGGAAAAAATGATGGCAAATGTGAGGGGACAGAAGGGCAGGAAGTTTGAGGGGAAAAAATGGTGGGAAACGTGAGGGCGGGAAAATCAGTGGAAAACATCAGGGGCGAAAGGATCAGGAAATGTGAGGGGGAAATTTGAGAGGGAAACATGAGGAGAAAAGATGGGAAATGGGAGGAAACATGGGTGTGAAACATAAGGGGAAAAATGGCAGGAAACATGAGGCCAAAAATGATGGGAAATGTGAGGGGACGGAAGGGCGGGAAGCCTGAGAGGAAAAAATGGTGGGAAACTTGAGGCGAAAAGGGTGGGAAACGTGAATAAAAATGGGAAAATGGTGGGACAAATGACATGAGCCCAGGGGTGCTTTGTTTGGGGTCCTGCTTGGATTCAGCAGCTTGAGCTGTTTCTGTGTTACTGCACCATGAATAAATGGCTTTGTGGAACAAGACATCTGAGACTCTGCCATGGCAAACCTGGGGCTGAAGCAGTGAGGAAACCTGGTGTGACTGTGTGAGCAGGGACGTGTTGGGTCACTGGAGCTGCCGCCGTTGTGAATATGCTCCAGTCCCAGCAGTTAAAATCTGTGCCCTTGGAGGTTCTCCCAGAGGGACTCAACAAGCTCACACTGGATCGGTTCCTTAACACTGCCATGGCCACAGCAAGTACTTGCACCATTGCTTTGGCTGCTTCCCTCTTTGCCCACTCCCCTCAGAGTTTGTTCCTGTCCCAGTTATCAGCTCCTGTGCTGCCTTTCCCACTCCGTTGGAAATCTCCAATCACACAACTGTGTGTGCTTGGAACCCGAGCTGCTCTCCCCACGCAGTTCTCGGGTGATCTCAGCACACAGGGACAGGTGGGCTCAGGTCCCTGGGACAAGAGTCCCAGCGCCATGCAGCTCCATCACGAATGAGCTTGGGATTGGGGGTCCCTGGGGCGCTTTGGGGGTCTCAAGTGAGAGGTTCTGCAGTGGTTCCAGCTGAGGGGGTTGGGGGATCCTGGAGGGAGGTTGAGGGTCCCCTTTGGATTTGGGGGTCCCTGGGGGGTTTGGGGGTCTCAAGTGGGAGGGTCTGCAGTGGTTTGAGGTGAGGGGGTTGGGGGATCCTGAAGGAAGGTTGAGGGTCCCCATTGGATTTGGGAGTCCCGGGGCTTTTTGAGGTGTTCCAGAAGGTAGTTGAGTGGCCCCAAGGGCATTTGGGGGGCGGAGGAGGGGGAGAATTGGGGGTTCAAGGAGGTGTTTGGGGGACACCGGAGGGGGATTGGAGGTCCCAGGGGGAGTCTGGATGGACTTGCAGGGCCCGGGGGGAAGTTCAGGCAGGGTTCGGAAAGGGAGGGTGGTGGGAGTTTGGGGGTCTGGGATGGGTTTAGGACTGCCAACGAAGGCTAGAGGGGTCCCGGAGGAGGGCTTGGGGGATCCCAGAGAAGAGTTTGGGGGTGCCAGGGTGGGTTTTGGGAGTCTCAGACAATCCCAAGTTATGTGACTCCCCAGTCTGAGACCTCCCAAGTATGATCTCTCTCAAATTGTAAGCCCCCAGTTGTGTGAACCACCAGAAATTTGACCCCAAGACAGAAACTCCAAACTCATGGAAACCCCCCAAATCTGAACCCCATTCCCATGATCCCCCCAAGTTGTGACCCTGAAATATGAGCCCCAAAATCTGACCACCCCAAGTCATGCGATTCCCCACAAAATGAGACCCCCATCATGTGAGTGTCTAATCTGCTCCCCCAGGGCTGTGTGCCTCCCCTACTCCTATGATGCCCCCAAGTCATGGCACCCCCCCAGTCTGAGCCCCCGCCACTCTGAGTCCCCCACTCTGAGCTCACCCAACTCCACTGACCCCTCCTCCCATTTGGGGCCCACATCAGTCAAACAACCCCCCAGAGTCCAAACTCCCCAACATCTCACCCCCATTCCCATGACCCTCCAAATTGCATCACCCCCCATTCTGAGCCCCCCCCAAGCCGTGCGGCCCCCTCAAACCTGATCCCTCCCACTTCCCACCTATACCCAAAATCTGAACCCCCTCAAATCGTGCGACTCCCCCACATTCCCAACTCCTCACATCCCCTGCCCCAATTCCCCCATGGTCCTGCCCCCACCACCTCCAAAATATCCCCAAACCCCCCTCGAGCCCTCATGACCCCCCCCCACCTTGCTTAAAAAACACTCACGGAGCTTCAGGAATGATAAAAAGCTCTCGCCAACACCCACGACTGCAACGTAGGAATGATGCACGGTCCCCAGTCGTGGTATAACTGGAAACATTTATTAAAAGTCCACATAGCTTTTATTATATTTTCACTATTTGAGAACACAATCTTACAGAGCATGTGCAGAAAGCAGGGGTGAAAAGCTCAAGCCCAAGGAAGGCTTATGAGCCTTCGTCCAAAATGACCACCAGGAGGCTGACGACTGCCTCGTGCAGAAACCGCCCATGTGCTACAAGGGCTGACATCATCATCATGTGACTAGAAAATATGTTGCACTATGAAGGTTAGGAAAGTAGAATGTGTGCATTCAGTACAAAAGTGTAAAAGCTAGTACTGTGTGAAGAATGGACGAGTGAGTTTGTGGTGGAGCTATCCCCCTCACTCCCGGCATCGCATAAACAAATACCTGCTCTCTAGGCCTTATACTATGGAGCACTGTTTTCTTGACTAGGTTTCCAGGCATCAATACAAGAAAATATACATTCCAAACATCATAGAATCATCAAAAGCGCTCTAAGCCCTACTATAGCGAAACCAACGACATGTTTAACCCAAGGTCCGAAACGGAACCTTCCCAACCAGGAGAACAGGCCAAAAGGATCCCATCCCTGCTTTTGCTGCAGTTCTCCAGACAACTCCTTCAATTCCTGCATGCTTTTGGGAATGGATTCAGAGTGGTCACTCAGGTTCATACAGCACATTCCATCAAAGTCTTCACATCTGTGTCCTTGGGCTAGCAACAAAAACTCTATTGCTGCTCTACTTTGCAATGTTGCATGACGTACACAGTCGACATCCGTTAACAATGCTGTTAAAGCATTACTGGTAGCTTTACTTTCCCTCGCAAGCCAACAGCCTAGTTTATTAATTGTGATCAAGGCCTGTGCCGTACCAATAGAGGCAACTAAGGAACTAAAAATTCTTTTTGTATGATTCCAGAATTTAACCTCAGAGTTACAGTCAGGGCCAAGTGATTTAACATCATGCTTATTTTGCCTATGTCGCAGTGTCCAATTAGTTAGTGCTTCGAGATTGGGATGAAACATGGTTAAATGACCAAAAGTAATGGACCTCGCACTGCTTTTCCTGGAATGCCTTCCCATGCTCTGTTGCCACATATCAAAAATATGTTATCAGGCAGGCTTATTGCATTGGTCCCTGTTGCGACTTGGGAGGGAGTAGTGAGATTGCACCAGGCAGAGGCATCATGGTAAATGCCAGTGCCTCTTCTATCAACTCCTGTGTTGTCTGTGTTTGGATCATTAGCATAATTAGGGTAGAAACACACAGGAGCTTTTATAGACCCTAGTACATCCAGCTCTTGCGGCCACAGTGAGAGAGCAGAAAAGTTATTTATTTTTCTCATTAGCATTGCCCAAATGCCATCCCACAGACTGGCCAGCATCAGACTGCCGGGATCCCAAACACGCCCACGACGATCTATGCTTACCTGGAGTTGTACAATCACGTCTCACTGTCTGATTTTATAACTTGTTCCATTCATCCTTTGTCAAAGGAATGCCAACCAGACATGTCTGAAATGGATCACTAGCACTGGTCATGGAAATACAAAGGGTAGCTTGCTAAATTGCTTTGGCTAATGGCAGCCAAACATTGCTCTTGGGTTCTGGGACCCGTGCTTCATTCACAATCCTCAAGAATCCGCTGAGGATGGCAAAAAAGGCTTCCCATGTTGTGCCAGAACCCATTGTAACTGATTAGCAAACTAAAATTGAGCTGCCTTCAAGTCTTCATTCCTGCTGCAGCAGGTTTGATGTTCTTCGCAGGTAACCAATAGGGTCCTGTGGATAGAGAAACACAGCCACAACCACGTCCCCACGTTAGCAAAGGCACGGGGCCTAACCATGGTCCGCTCTGCAGACCTTTATAATAGGCGGTTGAGAATCTCTTAAGGTATCATGGGAACACCTTCTTTCACTTGCTGGAAATATTTCAAAAACTTAAAACAAATGTTGCTTTGTCCCAATTGTTCCTGAGCTGTTATACCAAGGGGATCCCCCCCTTTTTTGTTTAAGAAGCATTTTCGTTAAAAGGGCATGAGTGCGTTCCACAACAGCTTGACCTGTCGAGGAATGAGGTATGCCAGATACGTGACATATACCCCAAGAGTGAAAAAAGGTTTTCACTGATTGGGAGACATGTGCTGGATCATTATCAGTTTTTACTACCTTTGGGACTCCTAAGGTGGCAATAGCTCACAACATGTGCTTAATGACATCTCTTGCCTTTTCCCCTTTATGAGCAGAGGCAACAAAAGATTTGGAATAAGTGTCAGCTGAGACATGCACATATTTTAAGGTGCCAAAAGAAGAAATGTGTGTAACATCCATCTGCCAGACTTCCTTGACCCCTATCCCTCTCGGATTTGTACCTACCGTGGTAGGTAAAGGTGTTAAGTGTGCACAACCAGGGCAAGAATGAACAATTTGTCTGCCTTGAGAAAACGTAAGATCAAATTGTTTACTCAAAGCTTTTGCATTCTGGGGATAGAATTCGTGTGACACCTTTGTCTGGGCAATTTGATTTGGAACTGTTGCCATCATGGTTAGAGCATCCGCGACTGCATTGCCTTCCACCAGAGGCCCAGGCAAAGATGAGGGAGACCTAAGATGCATAACATAATGTCCTCGGTTACAATGTAAGATGGAACCAAAAGCATGTATTCTATTATCATCTTCACAAGCTCTTAAAGCAGGTGGGGCAGTGCTTTTTGTCTCCTACCATGACTCATCCCTGATAACTCTCTCCGGGGTCTGTCTCTGTTTAATGGCATGTCAAGGACCCACCACATGACTCATAGAATTACATCAGCCCATTGGGAGATGCTCTGCCCAGGGGGAGCAACTAAGCATTCCCACCTGCATATAATCTGGGCTTTGGAACAGCACAAGCAGCCCTTCCCTACTGGATTCCCAGAGGACAAGAGCTGCATAACCACCACTGGACCTTCAGAGGAGGACCAGACCTTTCTACAGGATCACCACTTCAACAGAACCACTTCAGGAGGACTGCAGCCACTGCTTCATCGGACTGCTACCACCACCCTGCCCGGCAGGGTGTCAGCTCGTATCCTGACTCTGTCAGGTTAAGCCAGTATTTCTGTGTTATTGCCTTGTTATGTATACTACTAAAGAACTGTTGTTCCTCTTTCTCATATAATTGCCTGAAAGCCCCTTAATTTCAAAATTATAATAATTCAGAGCGAAGGGGTTTATATTTTCCGTTCTGAGGGAGGCTCCTGCCTTCCTTAGCAGACACCAGTCTTTCAAACCAGACACATAAAAACAACACGATCGGCCTTGAACATAATCTTGCTGAGTAGACAACAGAATCAACAAATTCTTGTTGTGCACTTGCTTTAAAAAGGAATGTTCAATATGGCTTAGAATGCCAACTACGTATAAGCAACCTGATATTAGGTTGAAAGGTTCATTTGAAACAATCGCAAAACCTCTACGGCGGCTGCTAATTCTACCAGCTATGTTGACCCTGGCTGAAAAATCACAGAGTTTTCCCAATCCCCTGTGGAATTTTTCCAGGCAACAACTGCTTTCTCAGTTTTCCCAGAGCCATCGATGAAGACTCTCTTTGCACCACACAGGGGTTGTGATCATGTTAGAAAACGCAGCTGCAAAGAAAGATCTTTTAAACATTGCAAAAGTTTACTTTTCAGCAAAGAATTAACAATGTTTCCCAAAAAGTCTCTCAGGGCTGTCTCTCAAGATAATGATTCCCAGAACATATCCTGAAAAGCGTCTGCAGGCAAAGGAATGTGGATGTGAGAAGGATCTTCCCCACTTAGGCTCTGGCATCGTTTTCGACCTGTGGAAACAAATCTAACAATCACGTCAAGTAAAGGGGTCACTGGCTTTGAAAATGTGTGAGTTAAAAATACCCACTCTAGCACCCACAATTGCTGTTTATCAACACACCGCTGTGCTATTAGTGCATCTGGTTGGAATTCAGCCAGGATAAGGAAAAGCCTCAGAGGTAACTCTGCTTGTTGTCTGGATACAAAGGATGTCTGAATTTAATCTGTCACAAGTTGCAGTGCTTCACGGGCTTCTGGATTGAGTTTGTGAGGACATGTTAAACCTGTGTCTCCCTTAAGTAAATTAAATAAGGGTGACAATTCCTCAGTGGAGGTACCAAGGGTAGGTCTGAGCCAATGAACAGCTCCTAATAATTTTTGCAAATCATTTAGCATTTCAATAGAGGTCCTCACCACAATGGGCTGAGGAACAATTTCCTGTTCAAATAATAGAAACCCCAGGTATTTCCAGGGTGGGACAGTTTGAACTGCTGCAATACAAAGACCAAATCTGTCAAAAGAAAGACACAAAAAGGCAAAACAGTTTTGCAATACAAGAGTCATCTGCTACTAGCAGTGTATCATCCATATAATGATACAATAGAACTGTTGAAAACTGTTGCCGCACCGGTTGTAAAGCACTTGCTACCACAACCTGGCATATTGTAGGACTGTTTACAACCATCCTTGAAGCCCACCGTTGGTGCAGCCCGGAAACGTTGCAGGTCTAGGATCATTTTAGGAGACTGTAAGTCTCTGTTCAGGGAGCCATTTGCAACGTATGAACGATGCACAGTCCCCAGTCCTGGTACCACCAGCAACATTTATTGAAAGTGTACATAGCTTTTATAGTATTTTCACTCCCAGGTTAGAATAGCGTGAGCCTGGATATCCAATAGTATAACTGTTGTGAGAAACAAAGCCCACTCCTCTTTTTTTGGGGGGTTTAGAAATTTAATAAGGGACTATAGGAGATAAAGGTCACTTAAAGCAAAACCGACAGTGCTGGGTGCTTGGCCATGGCCAGAGGCACAAAAAGTTACACAAACTTTCCGTTTACATACTTTAACACTATACATATTAATAAACCACAATGCATATGCATCATTTTTCTAAGAACTAATTTACGTTTCTTTAGAAAAGATTAACATAGTTCCTCCCCTGATCTGCCTTTTTAGACAATGTGTAACATGATCGTGAAGGTCTTCGGGGGTCTTCTTCGATGAAGGCTCAAGGTCTTCCACATCTGAACTTTTCAACTTCGTCTTTGGAGCATGTGCAGTTATGGTGTTCCTTGGTCTTTCTGGATCTAACTGTTTTAACTTCTCCATTTTGTGGCTAATTGACTTTACATTTGCCAATTTCTCATTAGTACATCCTGCTGCTTCCCAAAATAGCTATACTTGCCTATTTTTGAGATTATTCACCTGCTGAGTTTCCGTTTATTTAAGCATTAGGCGATTAGTTAACCATATACGAGCTATTACATTGGATAGAAGGTTATGATTCAGGTTATATTTGTATCTTATAACTCAACCTATATAAGCATCTTGTAACTTTGACCCCGGTTATAACATTAACTAGTTAATATCTGCGTAGCGCAGTCATTCTTAACATAGTTGCACATAATATTTCCTAACATATTCTGATAGATAATATTTCTTAAATTTTACTACCTGTGAAAGCCAATGCTATAATAGCTGTTTATCACACTGTTCATACGTCTGCTAACCGGTAATATACGTGATCAAGTCCCTAATAGCAATATCAGCCTTTCTTCCCCAAGACAAGTGCTTGTAGAACAATTTCTTCTGCAAAACTACTGTGCTTCTGCTACTTGTTCCATTTTACATCTCTCCTGCCTTGACTGAATAGTCCTTTCTTTCTAACGAGACCTCTTTGTTCTCTTATTACAACTTTTCTTTGTTTTCCTTCCCCACACACAACACATCACAAAACACCGTAGAAAGGGGGGGATCCCCCAATCCTCACTCAAAACCCCCCTCGGTGAGCGCCCCAATTCCACACCAATTTCCCCCGGAGACTCCCAGTCTCCCCACAACCTCCCTATCTCAGAGGGGGTCCCTGACACCCCCAATGTCCCTCCCCAGGCCCTGCTTGGGGTGGAGGGGCTTCTGCTCTTCCTCAAGGGGACGGTGATGGCCTGGGGGGGAGCAAAGGGTGATGTTGTGGGCCCCTGAACCGTAAAACCACCACAAAACCACCCTTTTCACCTCAAATCATCCCCAATTCTGCCACCCACAGGGGCTCTTCTTCTTCTCCTCTTCTTCCTCCTCCTCATCATCCATGGGCGTGGGAGGAACACAGGGGAGGCTGGGGTCCCTCCAAAACCCAACCCTCCCCCAAAACCTCACATACTCCCCTTTCTACCCCACTCCCCCGTTCCCCCCCAATCCATATTTTCTCCTTTCTCCCACTTTTTGGCCTCAAGGAGTCCCTTTTGCACCTCAAATCCTGCTCCCAAGCCCCCACATTCCTACTCTGCACCCCAGATTTCCCCTTCTCACAACAGAAATCCCCCATTCGCACCCCAAATTCCTCCCAATACCCCCAAATCCCCTCAATGCCCCCTCCCCTCCCTCGCCCCGGCCCCTCCCGTCCACCGAATTCTCACTAATCCTGCTCTTCCCACCCCAAAGCACCCCGCACCCCCCCTTCTCCCTTCTCCCCTAACCTGACCTCCCCCTCACATCCCCTCTCCACCCCTCCAACCCCCCCAGACTGCCCCACAACCACCCCGATCCCCCCCCGACCCTGCCCGGGCCCTGCCGCCACCGGACCGCGCCTCTTCCGCTCCCTAGCGCCGCCTACCGGGGGGGAGGACCCGCGTCCCGCTGCCTTGCCAGGCGCCACTGCCTGCCCGGCCGCGCTCCCTCACGGAGCACCCCCGCTCCAGCCACGCCACGCCCCACCCACACACTCAAGGCCAGCGGCGTCTCCGTGTCCCTGCCGCATCCCCCGACCTCGCTGCCCCTGGCCACGCACCTTCCTCTTCTGCCTCATCTCCGACACGACAGCCCTGCTCAGCCCAGCCGGCTTTCTGTCTTCTCACTTTTACTGAAATCCCTTTGCAAGAATAAAACTCTTACGACTTTCCATCTCCCCACTGTAGTCCGTTTCCTCCCATCAGTTCTTGCCAAGAGGCCGTTCCCTTCCGTGGGAAGCAAAGTGATAGGAATGTGACACGGATTCTCCAGGTCAGGGTCAGTGGTGTGGACCGCCAGAGCCAACAGCGCACAAGTGAACCCTCTGCGTGCTGGCACCACCCGAGAACCGCATGGGGAGAGCAGCTGGACTTCCAGGAACACACGATTGGACACAGAGATTTCCAGCGGGGTGGGAAAGGCAGCACAGGAGCTGATAACTGGGACAGGAACAAATTCTGAGGGGAGTGGGCTAAGATGGGGAACCACCAAAAGCAATGGTGCAAGGACTTGCTGTGGCCATGGCAGTGTTAAGGAACCGATCAAATGTGACATTGCAGAGTCCCTCTGGGAGAAATCCCAAGGCCACAGATTTTAGCTGCTGGGACTCGAGCATATTCACAGCAGCGGCTCCAGTGACTCCAACTTGAGTCCCCATGGAACCACTCACACAGTCACACCAGGTTTCCTCACTGCTTCAGCCCCAGGTTTGCCATGGCCGAGTCTCAGATGTCTTGTTCCACAAAGCCATTTATTCATGGTGCAGTAACACAGAAACAGCTCGAGCTGCTGAATCCAAGCAGGACCCCAAACAAAGCACCCCTGGGCTCATGTCATTTGTCCCACCATTTTCCCGTTTTTATTCACGTTTCCCACCCTTTTCCCCTCAAGTTTCCCACCATTTTTGGCCTCATGTTTCCTGCCTTTTTTCCCTTTATGTTTCACACCCATGTTTCCTCCTGTTTCCCTTCTTTGTCCCTCACGTTTCCTGCCCTTTCCTTCCCTCACATTTCCTGCCCTTTTCCCCCTCACATTTCCTGCCCTTTTCTCCCCTCACATTTTCCACCCCTTTTCCCCATCACGTTTCTTGCCATTCTTTCCTCCTCACACTTCCTGCCCTTCTATCCCTTCACATTTGCCTTCACTTTTTCCCTCACATTTCCCCCATTTTCTCCCCTTCTCTTTCACACCCTTTCTTCCTCTAATTTCCCATTCTTTTTGCTCACGTTTACTGTCTTTTTCTTCCCTCACATTTCCCGCCCTTTTCTCCCCTCACCTTTCCCGCAATTTTGTCCCCTCATATTTGCCATTTTTTACTTCACATTTTCCACCCTTTTCCCCCTCATGTTTCACACCCTTTTCCCCTCACATTTCCCCCCGTTTTCTCCCCTCCTGATCCTGCCCTTTTTTCCCATCATGTTTCCTGCCCACAAGTCTCCCTTTCCTCTTGAGTCGTCCACTCATGCTGGGTGTCTCCTTGTCCATCCACCTGGCTGTCATCACAGGCCTTACTCTCCTTTGTCATCCATAAGGTTTGGCAGCTCAGGGCTCTTGCTTTCTTTCATTGCTGGTTTTAGTCAATTGTTCATAACTCAACCTGTGACCTTTCACTTTTTAGCCTGCAGTTCTCCTCTCCATCCTGCTGCAGGGGAAAGGGGAGGGGGAGTGCGAGAAGGGAGCAGTGCATGATTTGGAGTGTTTCAGTGGGAGCACCATAGTGGGGGAACTGGGGTGTCACAAAGGGCCCCCTGTGACCCGCCACCTGCCCCTAGCAACAGCTGGAAGGGTTTATTGACGTGGAACCAGCGCCCAGCCTGCAGTGTCCGGCAGGACAGCGACAGGACAGGACGGGAGCACACAGCTGGCGAGAAGCCTGCTGGTTTTAGCTCACGTCTTGCCCTGCAGCAGGGAGTTAGATATTAAACCAAACCTTCCCCCTTGCCTAGACTCAGAACTTCTTCTCTGTTCAGTAGAATGGATAAGAGACCCCCAAGACGGCCCAGGGTGGCCTGGGAGGAGGACGCGGCTCCTCAGGAGAGCAGCTCTGCAGCGGAGCCCGTTGAGGTGACCATGGTGCAGCCATTGCAGCCCAGTGAGTGAGGGGCCCTGTGGGACTGGGCAGGGCTGGGATCAGGTTTCCCCGGCACACGGGCAGATGGGGATCACAGGGGTGGGAGTGATGCCGGAGTGCCAGAGCTGCTCGGGGCAGGACACCAGCCCCGGCACAGCCTGTTCCGAGGAGGGGGAGAGCAGAGGGGGCCCCAGCTGCTGCTCTGGGGCGTGGGCAGCGAGGG
This sequence comes from Corvus moneduloides, assembly GCF_009650955.1. Lineage (NCBI taxonomy): Eukaryota > Metazoa > Chordata > Aves > Passeriformes > Corvidae > Corvus > Corvus moneduloides. The sequence continues at coordinate 5,568,691 of NC_045502.1, read as the reverse complement.
TCAGTGGCTGGCAAGAGGCAGTGGTGCTGTGGGATGCTGGACGTGTCCCTCTCCTCTGCCAGAGTGCTCCTCAGCCCGGGGCACTGGGCATTGCCCTGCCATGGTGTGCTCCAGCAGGGCAGCTCCTCTGATGGGCATCCTCCAGTCGGGAGCTGCACTGAAAGGCCGTGCCAGGGGAGTGGGCACAGCATGGGCAAACGGCAGATCTCTTTCCTCTGCTCTCTCCTCTCCCCGCACCCTCTTCAGCTCTCTCTTCTCTCCCCCTCCATTAGATGCTGTGTATGGACAGGAAGCCATGGACTTCATCCAGGCCTTTGCCAGCAGCCCCGACCAGGTACCCACGGCCTGCTGGACAGCGCCTGTGCCCGGCCAGGGGTGCTGGCTCTGCAGAGCAGCTGCTCCCACAGGGCACTGCACCCTAAGGGCTCTGGTCCTACTGGAGGGGTGTCCTCGCTTTATGCTGCCCTGTTGTCTCTGTCCTCCAGCTCCAGGATGAGGATCTGAAGCTCAAGTTCCTCGACAGCATCTGTATCCTGTGCAGAGCTGCCAAGGACTGTGGCTTCTGCAAGGACCTGGACGCTTTCTACCACAAATACAAGCTGGGAGAGAAGATCCAGGTGAGGGGGCACCCGGCAATCTGGGGAACGGAGCAACAAGCCTCAGCAGCCTGTGAGGGCAGTGCGTGGGCAGGGCAAGGCTCTGGTGGCACTGGGTGCTGGAAGCTGCCAGATTGCAGACCAGCTGTGCTCTGCAGGTGCTGCTGCAATTGGAGCCCAAGTACGAGATTTGCACGGAGGTGCGGCGGCTGGCCATGCTCGCTATTGCCGGACTGAGGTACCGGCCCATCACACCTGCAGACCCCTGCCCAGCACTCTGTGCCCACCTGCCCATCCCTCCTGGAAGCCCAGCCCCAGTGCTGCAGGAGACCTTGAGACACTGCTCCCAGCACCAGTGGCCAGCTGGGCCCCTCTCTCTTTGCAGCACGCTGGGGACGGTGCTGGAGAACAGAAGAAAACTCTTAAGACTCTGCTTCAACAGCATCTTTTTCCTTCCTCCAAGCGGGGAAATGACGAGCCGGGAAGCATCTGTGTATTCTCGGCTAAGTGCTGGGTGAACTGGAGGAGCCTCCAGTCTGTCCAGGCTGCTCCCGACCACCCTGTGCTGCCTAAGGACCAAAGATCCAAGGCAGGCCACGGTCTCAGCTTCGCTTTCCTACCCTCATCCCTTCATGCCTTGCCAGGCTCCAGCCACCTCCGGCAATGCCGGCTGCTCTGCCCCTCAGCACACGGCCTGCTCCTGTGTCCCTCCCGTCACACTGGAACTTCAGATCAGTCTCCTGGGAGTGGGAGGGACAGCAGAATCACGGCCACTGCTCTCTGTCGTCGTTGCAGACCCTGTATGCCATGGACACCATGCTGGAGGTGATGGTGTTCAGCTCTCCTGCCTCCAAAACCAGCAAGATGCTGCAGGACATCTTGGAGGTCTGGCCTGTGCACAGAGTGGGGGTCAAAGGACTGTTCCTCACTTAGGAGGGGAAGGAGCCCGGGCTTGTGTCCAGTCTTGTCCTGGCTCCTGCCAAATGAACCCTGTCCCGGCCAGAATCAGGACATTCCCCCAGTGCTGTGCTCAATGCCGGCTCCTCTGCAACACCAAAGACCTTCAGCCTTGTCACTGCCCAGAGGGGCAGTGCTGGCCCGGCCGCACAGCTCGTTTTCCCCACAAGTTGCAGGAGGTGAGAACGCAACACTTGCAAACACTGACTGCGAGCCACAGCGCCGGCTGCGCACCATTAACCTCAGCTCTGGGACCACTGTCTGCCCCAAGCTCCGGGGGATGCACTGGGAGCCCGGCTGGGCTCTGCCCTGGGGCCACCCTCCAGTGACAGCTGCAAACAGGGAGCATTTAATTGCCACCAAGAACCCAGCCACGCGTGGAGGGGAGCGTCAGGGTTCCGTCAGCTTCCCTAGCATCCCCACGGTCTCCAGGGCTCCCCGAGCTTCTGTGGTGTCACAGTGGAGCCAGGGTTCCATCAGCTTCCATAGCGTCACCACGGTCTCCAGGGCTCCCTGAGCTTCTGTGCTGGTGTCACAGTGGAGCCAGGGTTCCGTGTAGGTCCCCAGCATCACAAAGGCTCTCCTGGGAGCCACGGGTCACAAAGCACCGTGGGTTCTGTGCAGCCCCGCTGTGTCACAGTGGCCGCTGGCTTCCACAAGCCCCCGCAGTGTCCCAGTGGGCCCGTGGCTTTAGGAGTGGGTGGCTGGCAGTTGGTGCCCCGCCAGCGGCTGGGGGAGAAGCAGCAGGGACAGCGTGCGGACAGTGCCATGGCCACTTCTGTGGCCACTCGTGTCTCTGTCCCAGGCACAGCCGTGGTGTGGAACACCGGCTCCGGCTCCTTTGGTTATGCAGGTGGCAGTCTCGGCCTGGAGCATGGCTGCTCCCGGGGGACACTCTGGGGCAGGAGGCTGCTGGAGATTCATCCCCACACGCTGCAGCTCCTTGTCATGAGGTGCTCGGAGTGATTCTAAAGGCTGTTCCCACCAGGCACTTCTCTGGCTTAGAGCTGTTGAGCTGTCAGCAGGAATGCAAAGGCCAAGCTCGTGAGCCTTTTGTCCTGGTGCCTTTCATGTGTGAGCAGTCCCTGGTGCCGTTGTCTTTGGATCCTGACTCTGCGAGAGGGAAGGCTTAGCATGGTGCCTAGAGCTGAGAAGGAAAGTGCCCAGAGCAGCGTGTGTGCTGCTGCTTTGAGGGCTGCACTTGAAGTTGTAGGCAGCAAGAGCTTTCTCAGCTGGCCCTTTTGTGAGCCCTGCTTTTGCCAGATGGCTTCAAGTGTGTGGCGGGACTCTGGGAGAGGGAAAAGATTTGTTAGGGCAAAGGAGTTCATCTTGCTCTTGGAGTGTGGGTGCAAAGAAGAGTCTGCACTTGGAAGGGGAAGATTAGGGAAATCTTTTTGCCCTGACACCGTTGATTTGAGCGTGGGGAAGTTTCCAAGTTGCCTCTGCCCTTGGGGTGCTTTCCAGCTGGGCTCGCAGTGATTCTTCCTCTGCAAGTGGGCAGCGCTATCATGTGCTTGTTTCGATGGGCACTGACAGTGCCCAGCAAAAAGCCAAGCGCTCCGCTGGCGCGGCCCCAGTCGTGTGCGAGCAGTCAGTGGAAGAGCTCGGCTGTGCATCCTGCCTCTTGGAGACATAAAGGAATGGGATCCTGCATGCAGCAGGGAAGGAGGAGGAATCGTTTCGCTGTTGGCTGTGCAGTTTCTAGGCTGCAAAAGAAAAGGCAATTCCAGCACGGCCTCTTTCTTTAGAACCTTTTCCGTGCCATCAGCTGCTCAGCATGTAAGTCACACCCTCTGAAATGCATCCAAATCCCTGAAGATATGCTTTTTCTCTCAAGCTCAGTGTACCATCTTACCCTCTCATTTTTGCATATGCCAAACCCCCTTCCAAACATCCAGCAGCTGCTTGTCAAGAAAAAGTCCTAGAACAAAAAGCCACTGCTGGCTTTCATAGCCCCTTTGCTGTCTAGGAACTAGAGGAAACAAGCTAGCGATAGGCACTTTCTTTCTCAACTCCATAGAGCGCATCCTTCTCTCAAGGTGGCAGAGTCCTTGGTGGAAGTGAAGCATCTCCAGCTGCAGTTCAGACTGAGGGATGTGCTGATGCCTTTTCCTGGTCTTAAAATCAAGAATCACACATGGTTAGAAGGGGAAAAGGGATTTTACCTTGGTATTTATTTTTGGGATCCTTAGGTATACACGTGTAGGTCATACGCATCGAGATGCACCGTGCTGAATCTATCTCTGTCTCTGTCTGTGTTTCCCTCCCCCCCAACATTGGGTATAACATGATAGGTTTTACTAATTAGCATATCTATCAAAGATTCCCCAATGAGAGACTCAAGTGAGCCCCCTTCCCCAAGGAACCTTCCCCTGGATGGTTCTATCTTGGTTTACAGAATGTGTTCTGGAGAGGACCTTGGGGTCTGCGGCACATTGATCCCTAGCTACAAAGCTTCTAAAATGTTTAGTCTTTAGCTTGACAAACAAGTCCAAGAATGTAGGCAAAAAGCACTAGGAATACAGAAGTTTTAAAAAAGGTGTAACAGGGGTATAAAAGAAAAGGCAAAAATCTTCATGGCATCACTTCCCCCTTTTAGAGACTAACAAACCTCTATCCTTCTAGTTTTTTCTCTACTCTATTTTTTACCCCCAGAGCCAGTTTACACAACCAGCTGCTTCACAGGAAATTACGCAGATAATAACTACAATTACAACTATTATGAATATTTCTTTTACCCAGGCCCAGTTTGGTAACCATGAGGTGAGGGTATCAAAAATATGATCAAATTTTAAGGTGTTATTTCTAGAAGCTACTTCATGTAGAATTTGCGTTCTCTTCCAAATTTCATCCAAGTCTTTCTTAAGTCTTCTATTAAAATGCTAATCAATGGCCAGTGACACTTCCCATCTAGGGGCGGTAACTGAGTACAGATTTAGCAATCACTTTTATTAAGAATTTTGGAAACATTTTGGACCACAGTCTTATGTAAATCATGGGGTGAACCCTGAATCATGGTTACCAGTTGGGCAAACAGCAAACATGTAAAAAACAGTTTAAACTGCATCTTTCTGATTTGTATCAGTCTCTGTTCTTGGTGATTTCGGGAGCAGAAGCTTTCTTCACCCTGGAGTAGTGAATCCGCGGTCCTTTGCCAGCAACCTTGACCGCAGTAAAAGTGGTCAGCAAAACTTGGAATGGTCCCTTCCACTTGGCTTGCAAGGGGTCGCTGTCCCAGCACTTGATGTAGACCCAGTCTCCAGGCTGGAACGGATGAGCAGGTGTGTCCAATCCTATTGGTTTGGAAAACACGACGAATCCCTGGAGCTTCTGCAAAGTGGAACTCAGAGCCATTAAATATTTTTGCAAATCATTTTTACCTCTCATATGAATTTCCCCTGAGATATGTGGAACCTGGTATGGCCTGCCATATAATATTTCATAGGGACTGATGTTGTCCCTTCGCCTTGGCTGTATGCGGACTCTTAGCAAGGCTACAGGCAGGGCTTGAACCCACGTCATGGATGTCTCTTGACAAATCTTGCAAATCTGGGTTTTGAGGGTTTTCATGAGTTCAACTTTGCCACTTGCTTGGGGCCTGTATGGTGTGTGCAGGTTCCAGGTAAGTCCTAAAATCCTGCTAACTTCCCCAACCACTGTTGCAACAAAATGTGGTCCCCTATCTGATGACATTCCCAAAGGAACCCCAAATCTTGGTATTATATGATTGAGCAAAGCTTTCACTACTTCTTTTGCTGCGACAGGGGAAAGCCTCAGGCCATCCACTGAAGGTGTCAACCAGTACCAGTATATACCTGCATCCCTCTTTGTGTGGCATCTCAGCAAAATCTATTTGCCAATAATCTCCTGGGAGATCTCCTGTCTTTGTCACTCTTAACACAATTCTCTTGCTTGTGTCAGGGTTGTTTCTACAGCAGGTTTCACACTTGCTTGTTACAGATTGTACAGTATCAGTCATTCTTCTCCCTATTACTACTTTCTTCAAATGTTTTAAAAGATTTTCTGTTCCCCAGTGGGTACTTTCATGCTCTCGTTGGGCAATTTCCAGAAGGATCAGGGGTGGAACAACGACTTGTCCTACTGGGGTAACAGCCCACCCACCTTCTTTGATTTCAGCCTTAAGGAACTTAATTAATTTGTGATCCCTCTGATTGTATTTTGGGGTAAATGATGACAAATCTATCTCTTTCTGTGGCACCACTGCAAAAATGCCTTTTTCTGCAATCCCCCTGGCTGTTTCGTCAGCAAAACAATTTCCCAGTTCGGGGGCTGTTTTCTCTTTTTGATGACCCTTGCAGTGCATGATTGCCACTTCCGTAGGCTTCCAAATGCTCTGTAAAAGTGCAAGAATTCGTTTAGCATGCTTAACTTCATTACCTTGAGCAGTCAGCAGGCCACGTTCCTTCCAAATAGCTCCGTGGGCATGAACAACACTGAAGGCATATTTGGAATCAGTCTGTATGTTCACTTTCTTCTCTTCACTCAGTTCTAGAGCTCTCGTTAGTGCAATGAGTTCAGCTTTCTGTGACGATACATCTGGAGGCAAGGCTTTTGCCTCAATGATTTTATCTGAGGTGGTTACAGCGTAACCGGTCATCCTCCTACTGTTTCTCATGAAGCTGCTCCCATCAGTGTACAGTTCCCAGTCTGGATCTTTCAAAGGAACATCTTTCAGGTCTGGTCTGCTGGAATAAGTTTCCTCTATTGTCTGCAAACAATCATGCTCAGGCACACGTCAAGTAATGTGGATGATAAAAACATCGCAGGGTTTACCACAGAAGTTGTCTTTAGAGTAACATCATCCTGTTCCAACAACACAGATTGGTATTTGAGCATTCTGCTAGGGGAGAACCAGTGTCCCCCCTTTTGCTCCAGCACATTTATCACTGCATGGGGTACATACACAACAATGTGCTGCCCAAGGGTGAATTTACGGGCCTCCTGTATCAGAAGGACTGTTGCTGCCACAGCTTTCAAGCATCCTGGCCAACCCTGGGCTACATTGTCTAGTTGTTTTGAGAAATAGGCCACAGCTCTTCGCTGGTCTCCAAGGTGCTGTGCCAGTACCCCCAGAGCAACATTCAGTCGCTCATGTGTAAAGAGTTCAAGAGGTTTAGTCAAGTCCCGCAGCCCCAGAGCTGGGGCTGACATCAAGGAATGTTTCAGCTGTTTAAATGCAGCTCTGGCATTCTTTGTCTAAATAATTGTCCCTTTCTCAGCTGCTTTAAGGACCTCATATAAAGGTCTCACCAGTATACCGTAGTTGGATATCCACAGGCGACACCAACCTACCATTCCCAGGAAGGCCTGCAACTCCCTTACAGTATGGGGCTCTGGAAGTTGACAGATGGTTTCTTTCTGTTCTCTGCTGAGTTGTCGATGTCTACAGAAAATTTCCAGGCTCAGGTATACCACTGTTTCCCTGGCAACCTGTGCCTTCTCTTTCGAGACCCGATACCCACTTTGGCCCAAAAAGTTCAACAGACTGACAGTGAGCTCGATGCAGTCATCTCGTGTCTTGGCCGCTATCAAGATGTCATCAACATACTGGAGCACTGCTCCTCCTGGTTCTTGTTTCCTCCAGTCCTCAAGCTCCTTTGACAGCTGGTTTCCAAATATGGTCGGGCTGTTTTTGAATCCTTGTGGTAAAACTGTCCAGGTGAGCTGGGTCTTCCTCCCTGTTTCTGGATTCTCCCACTCAAAAGCAAAGAGTTCTTGGCTATTCTTATTCACAGGAATGCAGAAAAAGGCATCCTTGAGATCTAAAACAGTGAACCACCTTAATTCATTTGTTAATGTTGTCAAAAGTGTGTAAGGATTTGCTACCACGGGGTGTATGTCCTCTGTTATCTTGTTGATTTCCCTCAAATCCTGTACCAACTTGTAGCTTTTACCATCAGCTTTCTTTACTGGCAAGATTTGTGTGTTGTACCTGGATTCACATTCTACTAACAACCCAAATTTGAGAAACTTTTCAATCACAGGTACCAATCCCTTACGAGCTTTTAATTTCAGAGGATATTGTCTTTGTCTTACTGGTATAGCCCCTGCTTTGAGTGTGATACTCACAGGTTCAGCTTTTTTGGATTTCCCAGGAGAATCATTGGCCCACACTATTTGAATGACAGCCTCTTCAACTTCTTTGGGAATTTTTCCATGGCATTCCTGTACAAGTATAGCAGCTGCTTCGATAATTTTAGATTCTGAGATTATAGCTTTCACTCCCCCCTCCTTGGAAAACTTAATTTCTGCTTCCAGTTTTTCCAATAAATCTCTGCCCAATACTGGCATTGGGGAATTTGGCATATACAGGAACTGGTGAGTGACCCAGTGTTTTCCCAATTTAAATTTTAAAGGTTGGAAAAAAGGCCTTGTTTCACTTACCCCTGTAGCTCCAGTCACATCCACAGTGTCTTGACTCAGTTTACCTTTTAAAGTATTTAACACAGAATATGTTGCCCCTGTATCAACCAGAAATTCAACATCATCATTTCCCAGCTTAGCTACAACCGAAGGCTCTGCTGGAGTAGTTACCTTCGGTCCCCGTCAGTCCGTATTTACAGTTAGTTCCGAAACTGGGGGCTTCTTTTCTGCTCGTGATGGACACTCATTTTTCCAGTGCCCCCGTTTTTTGCAAATTGCACATTGGTCCGCAGATAGGGGAAAAGGGGGACCCCTTTTTGATGTCTCAGATGACTTTTCCTTATCATACCTCTTGTAGTGGGGTTTATGATGTTTGTCTGCTAAGTCCCTGTTCTGGTGTACCTTCCAGGCTATAGTCAACAATTTACTTATGTCCGGTGGCCCATCTATCTTTTGCAGCTTTTTCTTTATGTCATTAGCAGATTGACCTATAAACAGGTAAGCCAGGTGGATCTGCTGCTCAGGTGAGTCAGGGTCTAAGGTAGTGTATTTTTGTGCAGCCTCTTTAAGCCTATTTAGAAACTCTGTGGGGGTCTCATTTGGATTTTGTTTGATTTCATATAACCTAGCCTAATTCACTGCTTTAGGAACGGCACATTTTAACTCAACAACCACCCATTTTTGGTATCACTTCAGCTTTTCCATCTGTTCTGGGACATTAGGATCCCAGTTAGGGTTCACTAGGGGGTAGATATCATTAACTGACCTTTGAAGACTCCCAGTTGCAATTTGAGTTTCTATAGCAGATATAGCAGCTTTGTTGACCATTTCTCTCTCTGTTTTATCCAATAATTCATCTAGCATAACATTTAGATCACCCCAATCTGGGTTTTGGGATTTTATGGCCATTTCTACACACATAGCTACTCTCTCTGGGTTGTCCCTGTACTTCCCAATTGAGTTTTTCCACTGCTGTAATTCTCCGACAGAAAATGGTACTTTTATATAAATGACTCCTTGATTTCTCACAGCCTGTCTCAGAGGTGCTTCTAATACAAGTTCTTCCTCCCCCCTTTATCTGTTTTGGACCTTGTGTGTTAGCGACGGGACTGACTGCTCTCATAGCTTCTCGGGCTATCCTGCCCCTCCTTCTACCTCCCTTCCCGTGAGAACCATCTGTATCAAAATCATCCTATTCACTTTTAATTGAAATTTGTTCATTGGTTTTAAAACTTGTTCCAGGCAAATGTTGATCAGGAACTGTCTCGCTCTTTGCGGCAGTAGAGGGGTAGGGAGGCAGGGGCTGCAAGCAGGTTCTCCCGTCCCTGGCTCTGTAAGAGCCGCCTGGGTCGGGGCCATCCCATCTGCCCTCAGCTTTAACACTGCCTGTGCCGCGGGGTGGGGAGAGCGAGCGGCTCCTCCTGCCTCTGGCTCGGAAACTTGCGCTTCTCTGTACTGGGGAATGCCGCCGCAATTGCCCGTGTCCATTTCTACCTTCACTTCTGTGTTCAGGGTACTCGGGGAAGGGCGGCCAACCTGCCCCTTCCCCTCCTCCTTCCCTGTCTCTGCCTCTGGACCGGTTAGGGGGCGGTGGCCAATCCACTCCTTCTCCGCCTCTGGGACGGTCAGGGGGTGGTGGCCAATCCACCCCTTCCCTGCCTCTGGAAATTCAGGGGGCGGTGGCCAATCCACCCCTTCCCTGCCTCTGGAAAAGTCAGGGGGCGGTGGCCAATCCGCATCTCCCCTACCTCCGTGCCCGCCCTCCGCCCCTGACGAGACTGGGGGTGGGGGGGCCCAGCGCCGCTCCTCCGGCTTGGGGCTGGCCGCCTGCTCCCTCCCCTGCCCCCGCTCGGACAGCGGCAGGGACAGCGGAGGCAGCGGAGGCGGTGGCGGCGGAGCCACCGCTCCCCCATCTCTCTCCTGTGCAGGCTGCCCCGGCGGTGGAGTCGGTGGCGGCGGTGGTGGGGGAGCCACTGCTCCCCCATTCCCCCCTTGTGCGGGCTGCCCTGGCGGTTGAACGGGGGGGAGACCCCCCCATTGCACAAAGCTGGTGCTACCATATCTGTATCTATCATATTAATTTCTCTGTCCATATTAGTATATGAGTCAGCTTGCTGCGGCTTTTTCTTTCCCTTTCTCTTCCTTAAAGTCATTTCCATATTACTTTTGTCTACCACATATGCTTCTTCCCTGTTCAGATACATAGTAAAAAGTTCTGCATACCTTAGTTCATCAAACCTACGTAATGATCTCAATTCTACCATCAGGTCATTAATGATGTTGTTTTCTAAACTCCCATAGTGAGGCCAATTTCCTTGACTTAATTTTAAAGTCGGCCAAACCCGTGTGGACAGTCTGAGCAATTCTCGGGTGTCCAAAGTAGTTTTTCGCCCTGTCAGCCATCTCCAATGTTTTATTATCAGCTCTAATGGGCTGTTAGGAGGGATTTTTTCATTCACACCGCCCATGTTTGCTCACAGAAAGGAAAACTCTGCTAGAGGATGTCACGATCCGCTAATGCAAGCGGGGGTCGTGATGGTTCGTTTATCGATCTCAGAGTGTAAAAGGACACAAGAGATTTCAGTTTTAATCAAAACAGTGCACCTTTATTAAGTGCCCACAACACAGTAATGCAATAGAAGAGAGTAAGAGAGAGAGAGAGAGAGAGAGAAAAACAAAGTAGAGAGGGGGAAAAAGAGGGGCAATAGCTACCAACGGATGAGACGAAGTCCTCGTGGTCTTCCGCCAATAGATTCGTCTTCTTTCCGTGGGGAGATATCCAACTTGGTTATTTCAGAAAGTCCCTTTATAGTCCTTTTCAGAAGCGAGGGGCAACTGGCCAAGAGGTTGGGAAATCTACAGCCATTGTTATGGGGTCCGTTGCTTTGGGAAGCAGGTACAGGACAGACGTGCAAGACAGGTGTGGAGAGGTGTATAGGACAGGTCATTCCTTTCCGCTTCGGCGCAGTCCTTCCCGCCTGGGCAGCAAGAACGGCGCAGTCCATTGTGACCTGCACTAATTTTCCTCAGGAATGCGTACCAGTTCCCAGTGGGCACACCCGTAGGCAACACTTGGCAGACAATCCCACCTCAGCCAGGCCAGGACTGCTGTGTTCAGTCTCTGTCTTCGGCGATGATCGTGAGGCAGATGAGGGATTTTTGGACCGTCTCTTACACCACCCCGTGACTCACGATTGTCGTCAAGCGAGCTCCATCAGCACGATTTCGTAGTGTCGTTGTGAAGTCTTCAGGACTCGTCAATGTTGGTAGCATATCCCGGAAAAGGGTAGAGAACATAAGAAAGGACGGAAAAGAAAAGAGAAGAAAAGAAAAAAAAAGAAGGAAACAAAAGAAAGAAGTAAATAATTTTTTAATCAGAATACACATGTAATTTTTTAATCAAAATACCTCTAGTTCCTTATCACATCTTATTTTAATACTCGTGTAGTTTGTCTCGTGTCAACAACCTTGGGGATGTCCACAGTGGATGGGACGTGGACATCTATTATAGATGTCAATTGTGTTAACCGTTTCATCATTCTCCAATTCATGATGTATAAGACTGCTGATAAAGCAAAACCAATCAAGATCAAAATCAAGAGAACAATGATGGGATGGCACAATTTGTTCAGGACACCTGTAGCAGTGGGTGACCACCCAAAAAGAGTATCCCACCACCTGTGTTCAGCATCTTTCTTTACCCTTTCTAGAACACAATGTATTTCTTTCACATTGTGATGAACAGTTACCAAGGTTTTCTGTCCATTTTTCTTGATCTTTTGCAAAATTTCAATTAAATCTTGGTGAAGCAACAATTGCTTTACCAAAGTAAGGTTCATCCCAATGGGGGTAGGCAATAATTGGTGGATCAGTGTGTAATTGGACTGTAAAAGGTGATAAGAAGTAACTGGGGCTAAATATGAAAAATCACATCCTATGATTTTAGTAAAGTTACAAACACAAAAATCTGAATGATTTTTAGTATCTACTACTAAATTTTCTACAAATACTTTATCACAAGCAGTTCTTAAGCATGCACATCCATTACCTATCTAGACAAGCACTGTTTCAGGAATCTCGTTAGGATGAATTTCAAAATGACAGACATTTTGTTCTGTATCTAAACAAATGTCTTGAGCTCTAATTGCATTACTTTCACAGATAAACCCTTGTTGTTCTCGGACAATACAAGTTTCTAAATTAACAGTTTGCCACTTCTCACCAATTTGACGGGCCCATTCTCTATGCTCGAAAGGATAGAGAACAGCTCCATCATGGTTCAGCCCTAATGCAATGACAGGGAATATCAAATGCACTGAAGCATTACGTATGGTTAGTACAAAGGCTGTGGCTGTGTTTGTGAGGGGATCGTAGGTAAAATTTACTAAGTTCCACCAGGATTGGAATTCTCTTTCAAAATCAGCGGCACTGTCCCAGATTATTTTCCGAATTTCAGTAGGAAAAGTGCCTTCTTCGCCTTCTCTTATAATTGAGGCAGCAACTGACTGCATCCATAATTGAGCCTGGATGCAGCTGAGAGCCAAAGAAACGTTGTTTTGTGTAGCATCAAGTGCGTCAATTATCAATTTGTGGTCATTCATATTTACCTTTTCCCAATTTGGTAATATGTTTGATAACAACCACTGATGGCTTCCCAAGGCTAATAAGGATGACTGTAGTGTTGTTGTATTTTAGTCAAATCTGTAGTTGTGGCAGCCAATTTATTCATTAGTACATCTGAATCAATACTATTTAAGATTCCCAATCCTGTTCCCACAACACCGGTTATGTCTCTTTGCATTCGTTTCTTAGAAGGGTTCCGCTCTTACAACCAGGTTGTCCACCAAACTTCCAAGGAAGTTTGCAGAAAAGGTGAACAAGCTGGCTGAACTTCTGAGACATTGTTTTGCATCAGCAATTTAACTTGTTTGAGGGACTATGCTGGATTCTTCATGTCCCTCGGAGTTCTTCTGTGAAAAGCAAACACAACAGAGTCTGCCACCAAAGGCAGAAAAATTAGAACGATGGAATTATGCAGTGTGTATGTATCCGATGCTCTCTCCCTAGGGCATCAGAGGCTACCCATGCATATTTATTCAGAGGGCTTTTTAGCACTAGTGGTACTTCTCTTAGAGTAGGAAGGTCTACCAAAACAGGTTGTCCAGGGTAGTGTGCAGGATTCTTAGGATCATTTGGTCCCTGTAGTGAGAGTGTTCCCAAGGCATTTAAAACACAATATCGGTTCTTTGTTGGAACAATTCCACACCTCTGGGCATCTTTCTTTGTCAGTGCAGAAATTTGTGCTCCAGTGTCAATCAGAAAAGTTACAGGTGCCTATTTAGGGCCTGTAATAGCTGTGATCATTATATCTCCTGTTTTATTTTTAGTGAGCATTCTCAGGTATACCCATGCTCCGTCTCTTCGCCCACTGACAAGAGACGGAGGGTCTAGTTTCCCTGGTTTTGAGGGAGAGGTCGTTTTGGCTCACTGCACAGACTTTGAGGGAGAGGTTGCTCTGACTCACTGCCCAGATTCTGAGGGAGGAGGGGTGCACTGGGTTGAATTGACGGATTCGGTAGAATGGGTTTTCGGCAGTGCCAGTTAGACACTACCTTACTCAATTTATCAGGGGGTAAGCCATCCATCATATCTCTGGGGACCCCCTTTTTGATGCCTAATAACCACCAATGCTGATGCTTAGGGATCCGTTTTACATTCTCTGCTTTTTCACTATGAGGAGCCCTAATGTACCTGACACCTTTTGTTTTGTCTGATTTTTCCTCTGGGATTTTTATAGGTCCATATTTCCTACTGTAATTAATCAGATCTTCTGCAACCTCACTCCAACCTCACTCCATGTCCAAACTTTGCGATCACCGGCAGGTGAATTCGATTGTGAACCTGGAGGCTGAGGGGGTTGAGTATGGAGTAAACCCAGGATCGGTAGATCCAGTTTGGTCGCTCGGGTTTCCAAGGAATCTATCCAGCCTTTCTACGGGACCTACAGCTGCTATGGTTTTTTGAAGGACAATTGCTGTAGGTTTGAGTGATTCTGGAAGGCCCCGAATTAAAGGGGTCATCAGTTCAGGTTTCACAGGTAATTGCATCGGGGATTCATATCCAGGAGTTAATTTCCTTTTGTGGATCATTTTCAGACAGGCGGCTTTGTGGACGCTTTCTAGAAGTTGATCGGGGGTACCAACTATAGCGAAAGGGTCTCCCCTTTCTAAAGGATTGAGTCCCCCGGCCCAGAAAGCTGCGTGCTGAGTCAGGGACCATGTGCCACGTTTGTCTCCTGTTGTCAAGAAAACTCCATGTCCCCAATATCCACTGGCCTCCTGTTCAGTTAATTGAATTTGGTCTCCTCCAGTGAGGGACACTCGGAAAACATATTCCGTCTCAGATTCATGGGGGAGCCGCCCATACTCCTTTTTTAACCTGGCCAATTCAACAGCAGTGTATGGTATTTGTTTAGTGGTGATATGCGGTTCAAAATCTTCATCATTGATATAATTATATTCTGTTTTAATCAGAGGTCTCATACGAGGGCAGCAGTTTTCCCCACAATTTTTTACTAGTATTAGTTCTTTCTGGGGGTATATTTGGTTAATGTGAGGAGTTCCCTTTTCCTCTGTCTCTTTTAGTGAGTCAGTATTCTGTGAATTCTTAAAATATTCCTCTTTTAAAGCAGTCTCTATCAAATGATTTTTATTCTTCTCTTCACCTAATTGTTTCTGTAAAATCTCCACTAGGTTTTGAAGTGAATCTATGATTGCTTTCTCCTCAGTACATCGCTTTAAGCAATGATCTATAGCCGCTGCAAGGCATGCCCCTAAGACAGAGCAGATTATGGTTTTATTTCGGCCAAATTTAAATCTAGTCTCATGTTGTAAAGAACATACTCTATCAGTTACATTATCCAAATTAAACCAGTTATTTTGAGCCCATTCTTCCCCTCCCGGAGAGGGCCGGGCATTGTGTTTTGCTAGCAGAGCATAAAACGCAGCTTTAACTTTTGCACTAGGGTTTTCAGTCATTTTATGAAGGGATCAAAACCACCACAGGGAGGTAAAAGTTAATTACACACTGCGACACACACAGCTTCACTTCCCTGGGTGGGTGAAGAGACCAAATCTGCTTGGGAGGTACTCCTTAAGTTACTTATGGTTGTCTCTTCACTACACCAAGCAGTCCAAATTCCCACACACACCAAAAAACACAGTTCCCCCTTTTACACTAAGAGATCTTTTGTGAAAAATCTGAAGACAGAGCCCTCAACTGAGTGTGGGGTGCTTTTCACCCAGGCGTGTGCAGTTTGCGGGAAATTCGAGTTACCCCCCTTGCTTTCTAGACACCGCTCACCCTTTTCGGGGTGTCGGGCTAGGTGCAGCTGGAGTGAAACGTCCTTCCCCTATTACAGACTACACACAACCTTGCAACCCCTTCTGTCTGTCAGATCCTGTCCATGACGCCAGTTTAATGTCACGATCTGCTAATGCAAGCGGGGGTCGTGATGGTTCGTTTATCGGTCTCAGAGTGTAAAAGGACACAAGAGATTTCAGTTTTAATCAAAACAGTGCACCTTTATTAAGTGCCCACAACACAGTAATGCAATAGAAGAGAGTAAGAGAGAGAGAGAGAGAGAAAAACAAAGTAGAGAGGGGGAAAAAGAGGGGCAATAGCTACCAACGGATGAGACGAAGTCCTCGTGGTCTTCCGCCAATAGATTCGTCTTCTTTCCATGGGGAGATCTCCGACTTGGTTATTTGAGAAGGTCCCTTTATAGTCCTTTTCAGAAGCGAGGGGCAACTGGCCAAGAGGTTGGGAAATCTACAGCCATTGTTATGGGGTCCGTTGCTTTGGGAAGCAGGTACAGGACAGACGTACAAGACAGGTGTACCGGAGAGGTGTATAGGACAGGTCATTCCTTTCCGCTTCGGCGCAGTCCTTCCCGCCTGGGCAGCAAGAACGGCGCAGTCCATTGCGACCTGCACTAATTTTCCTCAGGAATGCATACCAGTTCCCAGTGGGCACACCTGTAGGCAACACTTGGCAGACAATCCCACCTCAGCCAGGCCAGGACTGCTGTGTTCAGTCGCTGTCTTCGGCGACGATAGTGAGGCAGATGAGGGATTTTCAGACTGTCTCTTACAGAGGAAAGCTCTTAACTCTGGAATTCAGCCTGCAATCTGGCCTTGGAATTCCAATTTCCCAGGCAGTTTATCTAGGTTACTACACAAACACTTCAAAACAGCACTTTAAAATACTAAAAAGCAACTAGTTTTAGCAAGCAGTAAATGCGCGCGCGCAAAAATCTGGTCTCAACAGGATTCGAACCCACAACTCCCAACGTCCCAACCAACCAACCAACCAACCAACCTCTGAGCCTCTCTTGCGGCTGCGTAGGGTGCAGCCTCTGGGCTCCTGGAGGGCGTCCCCTCCTTTCCACAGTTTGCCAGGGAAAAGTTTAAGCTTTCCCCTTTTGTGGGCTTTTATGCCCCCAACCTTTCCAACAACCTTGGAGATCTCTTCCCTAGTGCTAGCACAGCCTCAGTAACTGATCGCCTTTTCACTCACCTCTTTCCGTGCTTCTGCCTTTCCGTGCTTGGTCCTAAAATCCTGGTCACAGTCTTAGGTTGTTGCTCTGGCCCCTCTGTAATTTGCCGGCAAAGAGAGGAGCAAAGCAAGAAGTGTTCCAACCCAAGACTGCGAGTTTCAAGGTCTTTAGGGTCCCTTCGTGGTCTCCAGCAACTGATGCCTTTTCCTGGTCTTAAAATCAAGAGTCATACATGGTTAGAAGGGGAAAAGGGATTTTACCTTGGTATTTATTTTAAGTATCCTTAGGTATACATGTCTAGGTCATATGCATCGAGATGCACCCCGCCGAATCTATCTCTGTCTCTCTCTCCTCCCCCCCAACATTGGGTATAACATGATAGGTTTTACTAATTAGCATATCTGTCAAAGATTCCCCAATGAGAGACTCAAGTGAGCCCCCTTCCCCAAGGAACCTTCCCCTGGATGGTTCTATCTTGGTTTACAGAATGTGTTCTGGAGAGGACCTTGGGGTCTGCGGCACATTGATCCCTAGCTACAAAGCTTCTAAAATGTTTAGTCTTCAGCTTGACAAACAAGTCTAAGAATGTAAGCAAAAAGCACTAGGAGTACAGAAGTTGTAAAAAGGTGTAACAGGGGTATAAAAGAAAAGGCAAAAATCTTCATGGCATCACTCCTCCCAGGTACCTGCAGGCAGTGCCCTCAGCCCTGCTGGACTGGCAGAGGAGCTGCTCCTAAGTAGAGCTGCCTCTTTGAAGCTCTCCTTGGTTGCCAGAAGCTTGAGAGTTCCCTCTGTGCCAGGAGCCCGGCCCAGCTCAGCAGCACAGCAGCAGCACAAGGACTTTAATGACCCTCTGGGCCTTTGGTGTTGTTCACATCAGACTCAGTCCCTCAGAGTGTCTTCAAAATACTTCTCAAGGACTCAAAGATTCAAAGTCCAAAGTTTCTTTAACTTTTAATGGGTCCCATCAGGACACGACTCACGTGAAAGTGTCCCCAGGTTCCAGTGAGAGCAGAACTCTGGAGGCAGCGATGGCAGGTGGGGACAAGCAAGGGAAAGGTGTCTCTGGTGCTGAGCAAAGCTGGCTGTGTTCCATGAGTGCAAAGGGCCAAGGCCTGAGCCCCAGCCCCTGGCAAGGCAGATCCTGTCCCTCCCTCAGTGCTCAGGGCTCTTCCCGGGGCACGGGGGTGGGGATGTGCAGTGCCCAGGGCAGCACCATGGGGCGGCCCCTGCCAGGCTGCTGGGCAGGGACAAGGAGGCACTGAGGCCCCAGGGCTGCAGGGGTCACTTGTCCCCTCCTGGCCTCAGGGCCAGGGCCAGCAGCCGTGGCCAAAGGGCTGCACAAGTTGGCTCTGTCAGGGCCTTGCAGCTGCTGCCCATCCCTCTGCCCTCTGCAGCCCAGGCTGTCCCACGGTGTCCCTGCCCTGCACCTCTGTCCCTGCAGGCTGTCCTCATCCCCCTGGCTGCCCCACCTCGCTGGCCCCTTCCTTTGCTGGCAGCTCTGCGTCCTGCCTGGCTCTGCCTGGCCACACAAAGCCTTGGGCTGCTCCAGACTCCTTCTGGGGGATGTGTTGCACCCCAGCCCTGCCTGGGAGGGAAATTCCTTTCTCCTGGTGCCCACTCTGGGCCTCCCCAGCTGCCCTTTCACAAAAGCCCCTCGGTTCTTTGGGCCCAGCAGTGCCACAGTGGCCCCTTGGTTCCATGGAACGCCACAGGGTCACAATGGTCCCCTTGGTGTCACCAGCCCTGCAGGGTCACAACGGCCCCTGGGTTCCACGAGGCCACACAGGGTCACAGTGGTCTCCAGAGGAAGGGCCGCACTGAGCCCCAGGGTTTCAGGGGCAGATGAGACACAGCCACCAGAGGCCAAGGCCAGCCACATCTGTCTGTCCTGGCAGGTTTGTCTGGGAGCAGCCCTTGGATATTGGGAATCTGGGAGGTGGAATCCCAATTTTGGCCATGGGCACCTTGTTGAGAAGGATGGGTTTATTCCACATGAAAGAAAAGCACAAAGTCCAAGAGCTGGTGTTCATGAGCAGCTTCACAATGGAGAGAAGCCCCACAAGTGTGGGGAATGTGGGAAGAGCTTCAGACGGAGCTCTCACCTGATTGACCACCAGAGGATCCACACTGGGGAGAGGCTCTACGAGTGTGGGGAATGTGGGAAGAGGTTTCAGACCAGCTCCACTCTCCTCCGGCACCAGCAGATTCACACGGATGAGAGGCCCTTCCGCTGCCCCGACTGCAGGAAGGGCTTCAAGTACAACTCCACCCTCATCAAGCACCGGCGCATCCACACGGAGGAGAGGCCCTACGAGTGTCCCCAATGTGGGAAGAGCTTCTCTGACAGCTCTAACTTTATGGTCCACCAGCGCATCCACACCGGGGAGAGGCCCTACGAGTGTCCCCAGTGTGGGAAGAGCTTCAGAGACAGCTCTGACCTGATCATCCACCAGCGCATCCACACCGGGGAGAGGCCCTACGAGTGTCCCCAGTGTGGGAAGAGCTTCAGAGACAGCTCTGACCTGATCATCCACCAGCGCATCCACACCGGGGAGAGGCCCTACGAGTGTCCCCAGTGTGGGAAGAGGTTTCAGACGGACAGCTCCCACCTGATCTGTCAACAGCGGCATTCCACACTGGGGACGAGGCCCTACTGAGCTTTGGTCCTTGAGTGTGGGAAGAGGTTTCACACCAGCTCCCATCTCCTCCTGCACCAGCGGATTCACACGGATGAGAGGCCCTTCCGCTGCCCCGAATGCAGGAAGGGCTTCAACCGCAACTCCCACCTCATCACCCACCGGCGCATCCACACCGGGGAGAGGCCCTACGAGTGTCCCCAGTGTGGGAAGAGCTTCTCCAGGAGCTCTCACTTGACCCAACACCAACGGAGGCACCGCTAAGGGAAGCCCTGCGAGTGCCCCGACTGCGGGAAGAGCTTTGTCCTCTGCTCCAACTCCATCTCCCATCAGAGGAGCCACGTTTGGCAGAGCCCTGGTGACCCACATTCCCTGTGATCCGTGTTGGGAAGAGCCCTGGCTGGTGCTCTCCACGTTCTCCTGGATCCCTGTAGGCACCTGGGTGAATGCAGGGGCAGGAACATCCATCGGGACTCAGATCAACATTGGAGATTCATTGGGAAGAGCTGATTTTTTACCTTTACACCCTAAAATTTTCATCTGCTCTGTCCAATTGTTTCTACTGGTGGTATCAAGCAACCCTGGATGATCTTGGAGATCTTCTGCAGCCTAAGTAATTTCTGTGTTAATCCTACTGAAACAACCAAAATTGGAGTAAAAATAAAGAAATTAAGCCAAGAGATCTAAAACAGTACCATTTTACTGGAATTTGGGGTTCAAGGGGAATATTCGGGAGGATCTGAGTGTTATGGAGCTGTGAAGCCAGGCAGATTGGGGCCACAATCTCGTAGTTGTGCTGGCAGAACGTGTCCACCTGAGCCTGTCTGTTCTCCAGGAATTCCAGTTGTCTGTCCCAGTCCCTGGCCTGGGTCTCCCCCTTTGGGGTGTGACCTCCAAAGTGCCCAAATCGCTGCTGAAGTGCCTGAGCTGCTCTGGGCTGTGGATGTTCCTGTCCCCCAGCCTGTCCTGGTCGGTGCCGTGGGGGATGGAGAGGGTCTGGGGGCTCCTTGGGGGACTGGGATGGGCTTTTGTGGCCCTTGGAGCGGTTTGAGGTGCTGGGACAGGGTTTGGGGGGTTTTTGGGGCAGTCTCTGTGGGAGTTTTGGGGTGTTGGCAGGGGTGTGTGGCTTGGAGAGAATTTGGGTGGGTGTTGGGGGAGATGGAAAGGGGATTTTGTGGCTTTTGGGGCCATTTCTATTGCAGGGAGTGGTTGGGGGAGTCCAGGCTGAGAGCTGTGGGGTGGTTTGAGGGGTCTGGGAGTGGCTGTGGGGCTGGGAGGGAGTTTTAGGGCAGTTGTGACCTCCTCCCCAGATAGCCAAAGTTGCCACCCGACCCCACCCCCAAGATGCTGCCCGGAGTCGGGGGCTCCATGTTGGGGTTCATCGTCCTGGCACTGCAGGAGAAGGTGAGGGGGGGTCCCCAGGGGCCGTGTGTGTCCCCCCAGAGCGTGTGTGACCCCCCCATGCCGGTGTCACCCCCTTTTCCCTGCCCACAGGGCTCCTGAGCCAGCCCCTGCTGCCCCGGGAGGGAATTTGGGGAGGGGGCAGAGGGGGTGCGCAGCCCCCGCCGGGGGATGACCCCGGCCCAGCGCCCTTCGTTCAGCACCGAGCTGGGCTTGGGGCCGCAGGAGGAAGAGGCCGATGGGAAGCAGATCCTGCAGGGGGGACAGGGCTTGGGCTCAGGGCAAGGTCCTGCCCTGCACACCTGGCTCAGGTGTGAGCCTGCCCCGGGAAGGGAGCGGGACATTCCCATCCCCACGGATCAGGGCTGGGAGCAGCGCTGGGAGCACGGACATGGAAATCCTGGGAGCCACTGGGACCGCCCTGGGGGGTGAATTATCCCCCCCAGCACCTTTCCAGGCCGCCCTGCGAGCTGAGAAATGCTCGCTGGGCCTCGGCCTTGGCCAAGAGCCCCCGGGCTCAGCTGCTCTGAGCTCAGGCGCTGCCGGCTCCCGCAGCCCGCCCAGGGCCGCCCTGCCCGTGCCGGGGCTGTGCTGGAATTCTCTGCTGCTGCTGCTGGGCCACTCGGGGGGTCTGGCCCAGCAGGAAAGGTGACCCTGAGCCAGGAGCTTTCCTTGGCCGCAGCAAAGCCTCGGCACGGAAAGACCTTGCCAGCGCTGTGCCCTGGGCCGGGAGGGATTGTGCCACCAGAGCTGTCCCTCCATTTCTTCTGCCAGGCAGCTTTAGCACATGAAAAGTGGAGAAGCCAGAGCTGCCTCTCAGCTTTCCGCAGTCCTGCAGAGGAATCCAGAGGTGTGGGAAGCAGCCTGGGAACAGGGTTGAGGTGGCAGGGCAGGGGAATTCAGAGCCCTTTCCTCCCGCGTGGGCCCAGGCTCTGGCCCTTGCCCTTTGCAATGGCCCTGCAGCTGCCAGAGGGGCCTTTTTGGCTCAGCTGAGAGCAGTCCTGCTGCAAGGCTGTCCTCGAGCTGCTTGGGCTGCACATGTGCCCAGGGAATGCTCATTGCTTGCAGTCTCAGGCGCTGTGGGTGTGCAGGTGTAACTACTGCAGGAGGGAACAGCTCTGCTGGGGGCAGTTCTCTTTTTCTTGGTGGTTTTTCTGTTGAATGAACGTTCCCTGCCAGCTCTGGGCAGAGCTCTGTAGCTGTATGTGCCACTTGTCTGTGGCACTGTGGCTCAGGAGGTGGCCAAGGGGAGCTTGGCCGAGGTGTGGGCAGAGGAATGGCCATCAGGCCAGGCTGGGGGGTCAGCGGCCGGTCAGTTGCGTTGCGTGGCCGCGGCTCTGGAGGCTTGTGTGGGAGCGTGTGCAGGGCTGGAAGGCTGGGGCTGCCGCCGCTGTGTCCCAGAGCCGGGAAGGCCGGGGCTGGCCCGGCCCTGGCCCGGCCCCGCCAGCTGTGCCAGCTGCCGGCGGGGACACAAAGGGCAGCTCCGAGCTGCGGCCGCTGCGCTGCGGCCGCACAAAGGCAGCGCCCGCAGAGCTGCAGGGCAAGGTGCTGGCCCTGGCTCGGGGCTGGGCCGGGGCCAGCGGCAGAAAATCAACTTGCAGCTTGGGCCCCGCAGCAGGGAGGAGCAGCAATTGCTGGCTGAGAGAGACTCTTGCCAAGGGCCTGCGGGGCCGGGCCCCAGGGAACGGCTTCCCGCTGCCCGAGGGCAGGCTGAGATGGGATGTGGGGCAGCAATGGTTCCCTGGCAGGGCGCTCAGGGCCTGGCACAGGCTGGCCCCAGAAGCTGCGGCTGCCCCCGCATCCCTGCAAGTGTCCCAGGCCGGCTCGGCCATTGGGGCTTCCTGCCCACGAGGGCTGGGCTGGGCTGGGCTGGGGCTGCTGAGGGCGGGATGGGCTCTGCCTGAGACAGCTGAAGGCTGCGCATGATGAGGCCGGGGGGACCCCGTTGCTCAGTGGGTTCTGGGCTATCCCACATTCCTGAAGGGATGTCAGGCTATGTCCCGTTCCTGAGGCAGTTTTGGGGTCCCCCCAATGCTTTGGGAGGGGTTCTGAGAGGGGGGCTCTGGTACTTGGAAGGGGGACCTATTGTCAGGGATGTGGGGAGCCCATTTTGGGAAGGATGCTGCTGTTTCTGGCAATGTTGAGAGGTTCTGAATGGGCTGTGGGGCCCTGGCTCTCATTTTGGGACTTGAGGTGAGCCCATGGGCACAGCAAGGGCTCAGGAGAGGTTCCAAGCTCCCATTTGGGATGGAGGGATTGAGCGGGTGCCTCCAATCAACTCAATGCCAGCCCCAGTGTGTCGATGGCAGCCCCAAATGGCTCGATCCGTCAGCCCCAAGGCCCGGCTGTGGGGAGTCAGGAAGCACAGAAGGGGAATTGGTGTCCAGGAGGGGTGGGATGGGATGGGATGGGATGGGATGGGATGGGATGGGATGGGATGGGATGGGATGGGGTGGGGATGGGATGGGATGTGATGGGGGTGGCATTGTGGGGGTGGGATGAAGTTTGGGAGGGATGGGGTGGTTTGGGCACTTGGAGTGGGGCACTCCAGGGAGGGAAAGCAGGAGCTGCTTTTGGGGCAGCTTCTGCTTCTTTTTGACAATTTTGGGGCCTCTAAGTGTCTTCTGGGAGGTTGCAGTGAATTTGGGGAAGGTGCCATAAACCCCCCGCAATTTGGGAGGCTGAGGTGAAGTCCCTATTTTGGGAGGGTGAGAGGACCCCAATTAGGAGGGCATCTGGCTTCTTTGTACCCCTTCGATGGGGTGAGGAGTGGGGAAGGAAGGAATTCGGAAGGAATTCGGAAGGAATTCGGAAGGAAGGAAGGAAGGAAGGAAGGAAGGAAGGAAGGAATTCGGAAGGAATTCGGAAGGAATTCGGAAGGAAGGAAGGAAGGAGAGGAAGGGAGGAAGAGAGGAAGGAAGGAAGGATGGATGGAAAAGGAATTGAAAAGACAGAAATCAGTAAGAAAATGAAAAAAGCGAAGACAAAGAAGAGAAGAAAGAAAAATAGTCAATGACATGAAACCAACAAGAAAAATGAAAAAAAGAAAGAAGAAATCAACAAGAGAAAAATTAAAAAAAAAATAAAGAAAAATCATTAAAAAATGAAGAGAGCAAGCAAGCAAAAAGATAATAAAAATGAAAGGAAGAAAATAAGAAAGAAAGGAAGAAAATAAAAAGACAGAAATGAACAAGAAAAAGAAAAAAGGGCAGGAAAAAGAAAAGAAGAAACAAAGAAGAAAGAAAGACTAAATAGCATGAAACCAACAAGGAAATACAAAAAAAAATACAAAAAAAAGAAGAAGAAAAGAAAGAAACAAGGAAGAAAGATAAAAAAGAAGAGAAAGAAAGACAGAAGACGAAAGAAAGCAGAAAGAAAGCAAGGAAAAAGGAAAGAAAGAAGAAAGAAAGCAAGGAAAAAGGAAAGAAAGAAGAAAGACAAAAAGCAACAAAAAAGAAAAAAAAGGAAGAAGAAAGCAAAAAGAGAAAAATAAAAAGAATGGAAGAAAGCAACAAGCAACAAAAACAGAAAAAAAGAGAAAAACCATAAAAAATGAAGACACAAAGAAAGTAAAAAGACAGAAAAAAGGAAAGAGAAAAGAAGAAACAAACACACAACGAAAGGAAGAGTAAATAGCATGAAACCAACAAGAAAATAAAAGAAAAAAAAAAGAGGAAAGAAAGAATCAAAAAGAGAGAAAAAACAAAAAAAAGAAAGACACAAGAAAAAATTAAAGAAAAAAGAAAGAAAGGAGGAAGACAGAAACCAATGAAAAAATAGGGAAAAGAAAGAAAAAAGATAAAAGAATGAAGAAAGAAAGCTAAAAGAAATCCACAAGAAAATGAAAAAATTGAAGAAAAAAAAAGATGAAAGAAAGAAGGAAAGATTCAATAACATGAAACAAACAAGAAAAATGGGAAAAAATGAAAGAAAGAACAAAAAACCAAGAAACAATAAAAACTAAAAAACAAAAAACCACACCATTAAAAAATGAAGAAAAAAGGAATAAAAAAGCAAAAAGACAATAACAATTAAAAAAAAAAAGAAAGAAAATCAAAAGACAGAAATCAACACGAAAATGAAAAACGAGAAGAAAAAAGAAAAGAAGAAAGAAAGATGAGACAACATGAAGCCAACAAGAATATAATAGAAAAATAAAAAGAAGAGAGCAGCAGGCTCAGGAGCATCCCGCTCTGGCAGCTCTGAGCAGGTGGCACGTCCTGCTCTCCTGCTGCCCTCCAAAGCACAGAATGTGTGGGCAAGTTCAGGCACAGCTCTGGGCACAGCCAGCATGGCCTGGGCACGGGAACGGGGGGCAAAGCGGGCGGGATCCTTCTGCAGCTGCCTGGTGGCTTCTGCTTTCTGTGCCCAGAGTGCCAGGATGTTCTGAAGAGGTGCTTGTCCATGCAGCCCTTGGCCAGGCCGTCCTTGGAAGAGCTCTTCAGTGAGCCTTGGCTGCAGGGTGTTCATGTGCCCTAGAGGATGGCAGAGCCCCACGGGCACAGTGTGATCCAGGGGCCTGGCAGGTAACAGCCCCACCCATCTCTTGGCAATCAGTGGCAAAGCAAAGCAGACTCTTTTGTCCTGCCTGTAGCTCTGAGCAGGGAGCATCAGAAGGGAACACGCAGCTCTTGGGCTGCAGCTGAGCTGGAGGCCTGCTCTGGCAAGCACTGGTGGCCACCATCGCCCCTGGATTTGCTTGTCTGGTTCACTGATGGCTGGGGCCCTGGGCAGAACCCTGAGAGCCTGGTGTGGCCCCAAGGAAGGAGAAGGAGCCCCTGGAGAAGCTGTAGCAGGTGGGGCTGCTGCTGCTGGAGCCACCAAGGACGAGCTCAAGGATGACAACCTCTTCCTGGAGCTGGCCAGCGGCAGCTGAAGATGATGGCCTTTGATTGTGGCACCTTCTCCAAAGACACGCTCCATGCCCAGGGTGCAGGTGGGTCCAGAGCCAGGGGGATGCTGCCAGAGCTGGGCATGGCACGGCCTGGCCGGGCACCAAAGGTTCCCCCTTTGCTGGGGCGGCTGCAGCCAATTCTTCAGTGGCTGCCAAGCTGCTTTTGGGCTCTGGGCAGCTGCTGAGGAGGTGGATGTGCCATGGCTGGCTGCAGGCTGGGCACATGTCCTGCCCTGCTGCTCTGCTCCCAAAGGCAGCAATGCTGGGCAGCTTTGGGCCCAGCTCTGAGCACGGCCAGCACGGCCTGGGCACTGCGGGCGGCCGGGACAAGGCCATGAAATCCCACATCTGGCCTTGTTGGGGGCTGTATGGTCAAAGTCAGCTGCCTTGGCTCCTCCTTGAGCCCTGGCCAGGTTTAGGAGGAAGCCAAGAGGAGGATGAAAGCAGATGTTCCCGCACTAGAAGTGCTGTCAGTTTGTTTCTCCAGCACTGTCAAAGCTGGGCCCTCTCCCAGCGGGGTTGGAACCTGAGCTGTGGCTGGAGGCAGCTGCAGGAATTCCCAGTGTCCGGGAGTGGCTCTCCAGTCCTTGGCTGGGACAGCTTCCCCCAGCTGATGGGTGGCTCTAGGTGATGGTAAAGTCTGAGGGCAACTGGGGCTGGATCTTGGTTAATCACTGCAGGCAATCTTTGGCAGGGATGATTGGGGGCATTGCTGAGCTGCTCCTGCTGTGATTCTTTGCTACTGATTATGTGCTTTGCTGAGCTTATGCTTTTGTGACTTTTTGCAGATTTGCATTCTATAAATTACACAGTTCCTTCAGTTGGTGTCTGTGTCTTTGGTGCTGACCCTGCCCGCCGGCAAAGCAGGGCCCCATCCTGCCTGAGTGTTACCTGGGAAGACAAAAACCCTCACTCCAAATGTCCCCCCTTCCTCCTTGTCCCCCCACTTTATACACTGGCCATGATGTCCTGTGGTCTGGGATATGCCTGGGGTCAGTTGGGGTCAGCTGTCCTGGCTGTGACCCCTGCCAAGCTCCCCCGCACCCCCAGCCCCTCGCCAGCGTGGCCGGACGAGGGGCAGGAAAGGCCTTGGCTCTGTGCAAGCTCAGCAAGAACAAAACCATCTCAGTGTGAGCAACGCTGTGCTCAGCACAGAGCCAAACACAGCCCCAGA
>NC_045502.1:5405488-5541589 GCF_009650955.1 Corvus moneduloides | reverse complement strand
CATGCTCACCTTTGATCCACATTGTCATAATGGACAATTGCTTCCATGTGGCCCCACTGTGTCACAATAGCCCCTTGGTTCCATAGGTTTTCTAGAATGTAATGTATAATTTTCTACAATGTAACAATGGACTCCTTGGTTCTGTGAGCTACCCTGCTTTTTGCAGAGGTGTCTTTGGTTCCAACAAGGCCCCGCTGTGTCTCAGTGCACCCTGGCTTCCATGCGCATCTGGAGTATCACAAAGGCTCCTTGGTTCCACGAGGTCTTGCTGTGTCACAATGGATCCTGTGCTCCATGAGGCCCTCCAAAGTCATCATGGAGCCTTGATTCCATGTGCTTCCATTGTGTCCCAGGGATCGCCTTGCTTCCATCAGTTTCCTTAGTGGCACAATGCTCTCCATGCTTCCATGATTGCCCACAATGTCACAATGCTCTCCATGCTTCCATGAGGCCCTGCTTTGCCACAATGGTCCCCTTGTGTCCATGAGGCCCCGCTGTGTCCCAATGGACGGATGGTTCCATGAGGTTCCGTGCTGTCCCCATGGTCTTCTTGAATCCGCAGTGTAACAATGGACCATTGCTTCCAGGCGGCCTCTCTGTGTCACAAGGGGCTCCTTGATTCCATGATTCGCCACGGTGTCACCATGGAGCCTTGTTTCTAGGAGGTTCTGTACTGTCACAATTGTCTCCTTGATCCCATGAGCCCCTGCAGTGTCACAATGGCTCCTTGCTTCCATGAGGAACACAAAAGCTTTGCATCAACACTGAGCAACAGCTGCTGAACACACCTGGGAGCATCTGCTTGCATCAAAAGAGGGCTTCAAGCTGAGAAAGGCAGCAGCAGCTTCCATCTGCAACAGAGAGCCAGGCAAAGGACAGGGACAGAGAATTCAGTGGAAAGACTGCGGGAATTCTGCTCCCAGAGATCATTCCTGCTCACAGTGTCCCTTGTAGAAAGGGGACATCATTCCAGGCAGCCTGGACTGAGCAGGTAGGGTTTGTTGTTTAGGAAACCTGCTCAGGCTTTGCCATTCTTTCCATACAAACAGGAAAACTTCTCTGGGCCTGTGTGCAGGCAGAGCCCTAAGGAGAGCACTTGGCACATGGGTGCCGTGGGCTGGGACCGCCAGCTGCAGAGCTGAAGGGAAGAAGCCCCGCTGTGTCACAATGGCTCCTTGGCTTCATGTGCATCACCTGTGTCACCATGGTCTCCTTGATTCCATGAGGCCTCACTGTGTCACAATGGCTCCTTGGCTTCATGTGCATCACCTGTGTCACCATGGTCTCCTTGATTCCATGAGGCCCCACTGGGTCACAATGGCTCCTTGGCTTCATGTGCATCACCTGTGTCACCATGGTCTCCTTGATTCCATGAGGCCCCACTGTGTCACAGTGGCTCCTTGCTTCCATGAGGTTCCGCAGTGTCACCATGCTCACCTTTGATCCACATTGTCATAATGGACAATTGCTTCCATGTGGCCCCACTGTGTCACAATAGCCCCTTGGTTCCATAGGTTTTCTAGAATGTAATCTATAATTTTCTACAATGTAACAATGGACTCCTTGGTTCTGTGAGCTACCCTGCTTTTTGCAGAGGTGTCTTTGGTTCCAACAAGGCCCCGCTGTGTCTCAGTGCACCCTGGCTTCCATGCGCATCTGGAGTATCACAAAGGCTCCTTGCTTCCACGAGGTCTTGCTGTGTCACAATGGATCCTGTGCTCCATGAGGCCCTCCAAAGTCATCATGGAGCCTTGATTCCATGTGCTTCCATTGTGTCCCAGGGATCGCCTTGCTTCCATCAGTTTCCTTAGTGGCACAATGCTCTCCATGCTTCCATGATTGCCCACAATGTCACAATGCTCTCCATGCTTCCATGAGGCCCTGCTTTGCCACAATGCTCCCCTTGTGTCCATGAGGCCCCGCTGTGTCCCAATGGACGGATGGTTCCATGAGGTTCCGTGCTGTCCCCATGGTCTTCTTGAATCCGCAGTGTAACAATGGACCATTGCTTCCAGGCGGCCTCTCTGTGTCACAAGGGGCTCCTTGATTCCATGATTCGCCACGGTGTCACCATGGAGCCTTGTTTCTAGGAGGTTCTGTACTGTCACAATTGTCTCCTTGATCCCATGAGCCCCTGCAGTGTCACAATGGCTCCTTGCTTCCATGAGGAACACAAAAGCTTTGCATCAACACTGAGCAACAGCTGCTGAACACACCTGGGAGCATCTGCTTGCATCAAAAGAGGGCTTCAAGCAGAGAAAGGCACCAGCAGCTTCCATCTGCAACAGAGAGCCAGGCAAAGGACAGGGACAGAGAATTCAGTGGAAAGACTGCGGGAATTCTGCTCCCAGACATCATTCCTGCTCACAGTGTCCCTTGTAGAAAGGGGACATCATTGCAGGCAGCCTGGACTGAGCATGTAGGGTTTGTTGTTTAGGAAACCTGCTCAGGCTTTTCCATTCTTTCCTTACAAACAGGAAAACTTCTCTGGGCCTGTGTGCAGGCAGAGCCCTAAGGAGAGCACTTGGCACATGGTGCCGTGGGCTGGGACCGCCAGCTGCAGAGCTGAAGGGAAGAAGCCCCGCTGTGTCACAATGGCTCCTTGGCTTCATGTGCATCACCTGTGTCACCATGGTCTCCTTGATTCCATGAGGCCTCACTGTGTCACAATGGCTCCTTGGCTTCATGTGCATCACCTGTGTCACCATGGTCTCCTTGATTCCATGAGGCCCCACTGGGTCACAATGGCTCCTTGGCTTCATGTGCATCACCTGTGTCACCATGGTCTCCTTGATTCCATGAGGCCCCACTGTGTCACAATGGCTCCTTGGCTTCATGTGCATCACCTGTGTCACCATGGTCTCCTTGATTCCATGAGGCCCCACTGGGTCACAATGGCTCCTTGGCTTCATGTGCATCACCTGTGTCACCATGGTCTCCTTGATTCCATGAGGCCCCACTGGGTCACAATGGCTCCTTGGCTTCATGTGCATCACCTGTGTCACCATGGTCTCCTTGATTCCATGAGGCCCCACTGGGTCACAATGGCTCCTTGGCTTCATGTGCATCACCTGTGTCACCATGGTCTCCTTGATTCCATGAGGCCCCACTGGGTCACAATGGCTCCTTGGCTTCATGTGCATCACCTGTGTCACCATGGTCTCCTTGATTCCATGAGGCCCCACTGGGTCACAATGGCTCCTTGCTTCCATGAGGTTCCGCAGTGTCACCATGCTCACCTTTGATCCACATTGTCATAATGGACAATTGCTTCCATGTGGCCCCACTGTGTCACAATAGCCCCTTGGTTCCATAGGTTTTCTAGAATGTAATCTATAATTTTCTACAATGTAACAATGGACTCCTTGGTTCTGTGAGCTACCCTGCTTTTTGCAGAGGTGTCTTTGGTTCCAACAAGGCCCCGCTGTGTCTCAGTGCACCCTGGCTTCCATGCGCATCTGGAGTATCACAAAGGCTCCTTGCTTCCACGAGGTCTTGCTGTGTCACAATGGATCCTGTGCTCCATGAGGCCCTCCAAAGTCATCATGGAGCCTTGATTCCATGTGCTTCCATTGTGTCCCAGGGATCGCCTTGGTTCCATCAGTTTCCTTAGTGGCACAATGCTCTCCATGCTTCCATGATTGCCCACAATGTCACAATGCTCTCCATGCTTCCATGAGGCCCTGCTTTGCCACAATGCTCCCCTTGTGTCCATGAGGCCCCGCTGTGTCCCAATGGACGGATGGTTCCATGAGGTTCCGTGCTGTCCCCATGGTCTTCTTGAATCCGCAGTGTAACAATGGACCATTGCTTCCAGGCGGCCTCTCTGTGTCACAAGGGGCTCCTTGATTCCATGATTTGCCACGGTGTCACCATGGAGCCTTGTTTCTAGGAGGTTCTGTACTGTCACAATTGTCTCCTTGATCCCATGAGCCCCTGCAGTGTCACAATGGCTCCTTGCTTCCATGAGGAACACAAAAGCTTTGCATCAACACTGAGCAACAGCTGCTGAACACACCTGGGAGCATCTGCTTGCATCAAAAGAGGGCTTCAAGCTGAGAACGGCAGCAGCAGCTTCCATCTGCAACAGAGAGCCAGGCAAAGGACAGGGACAGAGAATTCCGTGGAAAGACTGCGAGAATTCTGCTCCCAGAGATCATTCCTGCTCACAGTGTCCCTTGTAGAAAGGGGACATCATTGCAGGCAGCCTGGACTCAGCATGTGGGGCTGGTTGTCTAGGGAACCTGCTCAGGCTTTTCCATTCTTTCCTTACAAACAGGAAAACTTCTCTGGGCCTGTGTGCAGCCAGAGCCCTGAAGAGAGCACTTGGCACATGGTGCTGTGGGCTGGGACAGCCAGCTGCAGAGCTCAAGGGAAGAAGCCCCGCTGTGTCACAATGGCTCCTTGGCTTCATGTGCATCACCTGTGTCACCATGGTCTCCTTGATTCCATGAGGCCCCACTGGGTCACAATGGCTCCTTGGCTTCATGTGCATCACCTGTATCACAATGGTCTCCTTGATTCCATGAGGCCCCACTGGGTCACAATGGGTCCTAGGCTTCATGTTCATCACCTGTATCACAATGGTCTCCTTGATTCCATGAGGCCCCACTGGGTCACAATGGCTCCTTGGCTTCATGTGCATCACCTGTGTCACAATGGTCTCCTTGATTCCATGAGGCCCCACTGGGTCACAATGGCTCCTTGGCTTCATGTGCATCACCTGTATCACAATGGTCTCCTTGATTCCATGAGGCCCCACTGGGTCACAATGGCTCCTTGGCTTCCATGTGGCCCCACTGTGTCACAATGGCCCCTTGCTTCCATAGGTTTTCTAGTGTAACAATGGACTCCTTGGTTCTGTGAGCTACCCTGCTTTTTGCAGACGTGTCTTTGGTTCCAACAAGGCCCTGCTGTGTCTCATAAGGAACACATTTCCATGTGGTTCCATGATTCCCCACGGTGTCACCATGGAGCCTTGTTTCTAGGAGGTTCTGTACTGTCACAATTGTCTCCTTGATGCCATGAGCCCCTGCAGTGTCACAATGGCTCCTTGCTTCCATGAGGAACACAAGAGCTTTGCATCAACACTGAGCAACAGCTGCTGAACACACCTGGGAGCATCTGCTTGCATCAAAAGAGGGCTTCAAGCTGAGAATGGCAGCAGCAGCTTTCATCTGCAACAGAGAGCCAGGGAAAGGACAGGGACAGAGAATTCAGTGGAAAGACTGCGAGAATTCTGCTCCCAGAGATCATTCCTGCTCACAGTATCCCTTGTAGAAAAGGGACATCATTGCAGGCAGCCTGGACTCAGCATGTGGGGTTGGTTGTCTAGGGAACCTGCTCACGCTTTTCCATTCTTTCCTTACAAACAGGAAAACTTCTCTGGGCCTGTGTGCAGGCAGAGCCCTGAGGAGAGCACTTGGCAGGTGGTACTGTGGGCTGGGACAGCCAGCTGCAGAGCTCAAGGGAAGAAGCCCCACTGTGTCACAATGGCTCCTTGGCTTCATGTGAA
This sequence comes from Corvus moneduloides, assembly GCF_009650955.1. Classification (NCBI taxonomy): domain Eukaryota; kingdom Metazoa; phylum Chordata; class Aves; order Passeriformes; family Corvidae; genus Corvus; species Corvus moneduloides. Next base: position 5,536,074 of record NC_045502.1, on the reverse strand, counting down.
TCACCTGTGTCACCATGGTCTCCTTGATTCCATGAGGCCCCACTGGGTCACAATGGCTCCTAGGCTTCATGTGCATCACCTGTGTCACAATGGTCTCCTTGATTCCATGAGGCCCCACTGGGTCACAATGACTCCTTGGCTTCCATGTGGCCCCACTGTGTCACAATGGCCCCTTGCTTCCATAGGTTTTCTATTGTAACAATGGACTCCTTGGTTCTGTCAGCTACCCTGCTTTTTGCAGACGTGTCTTTGGTTCCAACAAGGCCCTGCTGTGTCTTATCAGGAACACATTTCCATGTGGTTCCATGATTCCCCACGGTGTCACCATGGAGCCTTGTTTCTAGGAGGTTCTGTACTGTCACAATTGTCTCCTTGATGCCATGAGCCCCTGCAGTGTCACAATGGCTCCTTGCTTCCATGAGGAACACAAAAGCTTTGCATCAACACTGAGCAACAGCTGCTGAACACACCTGGGAGCATCTGCTTGCATCAAAAGAGGGCTTCAAGCTGAGAATGGCAGCAGCAGCTTCCATCTGCAACAGAGAGCCAGGCAAAGGACAGGGACAGAGAATTCCGTGGAAAGACTGCGAGAATTCTGCTCCCAGAGATCATTCCTGCTCACAGTATCCCTTGTAGAAAGGGGACATCATTGCAGGCAGCCTGGACTGAGCATGTGGGTTTGTTGTTTAGGAAACCTGCTCAGGCTTTTCCATTCTTTCCTTACAAACAGGAAAACTTCTCTGGGCCTGTGTGCAGGCAGAGCCCTGAGGAGAGCACTTGGCACATGGTGCCTGTGGGCTGGGACAGCCAGCTGCAGAGCTCAAGGGAAGAAGCCCCACTGTGTCACAATGGCTCCTTGGCTTCATGTGCATCACCTGTGTCACCATGGTCTCCTTGATTCCATGAGGCCCCACTGGGTCACAATGGCTCCTAGGCTTCATGTGCATCACCTGTGTCACAATGGTCTCCTTGATTCCATGAGGCCCCACTGGGTCACAATGGCTCCTTGGCTTCATGTGCATCACCTGTGTCACCATGGTCTCCTTGATTCCATGAGGCCCCACTGTGTCACAATGGCTCCTTGCTTCCATGAGGTTCCGCAGTGTCACCATGCTCACCTTTGATCCACATTGTCATAATGGACAATTGCTTCCATGTGGCCCTACTGTGTCACAATAGCCCCTTGGTTCCATAGGTTTTCTAGAATGTAATGTATAATTTTCTACAATGTAACAATGGACTCCTTGGTTCTGTGAGCTACCCTGCTTTTTGCAGAGGTGTCTTTGGTTCCAACAAGGCCCCGCTGTGTCTCAGTGCACCCTGGCTTCCATGCGCATCTGGAGTATCACAAAGGCTCCTTGCTTCCACGAGGTCTTGCTGTGTCACAATGGATCCTGTGCTCCATGAGGCCCTCCAAAGTCATCATGGAGCCTTGATTCCATGTGCTTCCATTGTGTCCCAGGGATCGCCTTGCTTCCATCAGTTTCCTTAGTGGCACAATGCTCTCCATGCTTCCATGATTGCCCACAATGTCACAATGCTCTCCATGCTTCCATGAGGCCCTGCTTTGCCACAATGCTCCCCTTGTGTCCATGAGGCCCCGCTGTGTCCCAATGGACGGATGGTTCCATGAGGTTCCGTGCTGTCCCCATGGTCTTCTTGAATCCGCAGTGTAACAATGGACCATTGCTTCCAGGCGGCCTCTCTGTGTCACAAGGGGCTCCTTGATTCCATGATTCGCCACGGTGTCACCATGGAGCCTTGTTTCTAGGAGGTTCTGTACTGTCACAATTGTCTCCTTGATGCCATGAGCCCCTGCAGTGTCACAATGGCTCCTTGCTTCCATGAGGAACACAAAAGCTTTGCATCAACACTGAGCAACAGCTGCTGAACACACCTGGGAGCATCTGCTTGCATCAAAAGAGGGCTTCAAGCAGAGAAAGGCACCAGCAGCTTCCATCTGCAACAGAGAGCCAGGCAAAGGACAGGGACAGAGAATTCAGTGGAAAGACTGCGGGAATTCTGCTCCCAGACATCATTCCTGCTCACAGTGTCCCTTGTAGAAAGGGGACATCATTCCAGGCAGCCTGGACTGAGCATGTAGGGTTTGTTGTTTAGGAAACCTGCTCAGGCTTTTCCATTCTTTCCATACAAACAGGAAAACTTCTCTGGGCCTGTGTGCAGGCAGAGCCCTAAGGAGAGCACTTGGCACATGGGTGCCGTGGGCTGGGACCGCCAGCTGCAGAGCTGAAGGGAAGAAGCCCCGCTGTGTCACAATGGCTCCTTGGCTTCATGTGCATCACCTGTGTCACCATGGTCTCCTTGATTCCATGAGGCCTCACTGTGTCACAATGGCTCCTTGGCTTCATGTGCATCACCTGTGTCACCATGGTCTCCTTGATTCCATGAGGCCCCACTGGGTCACAATGGCTCCTTGGCTTCATGTGCATCACCTGTGTCACCATGGTCTCCTTGATTCCATGAGGCCCCACTGTGTCACAATGGCTCCTTGGCTTCATGTGCATCACCTGTGTCACCATGGTCTCCTTGATTCCATGAGGCCCCACTGGGTCACAATGGCTCCTTGGCTTCATGTGCATCACCTGTGTCACCATGGTCTCCTTGATTCCATGAGGCCCCACTGGGTCACAATGGCTCCTTGGCTTCATGTGCATCACCTGTGTCACCATGGTCTCCTTGATTCCATGAGGCCCCACTGGGTCACAATGGCTCCTTGCTTCCATGAGGTTCCGCAGTGTCACCATGCTCACCTTTGATCCACATTGTCATAATGGACAATTGCTTCCATGTGGCCCCACTGTGTCACAATAGCCCCTTGGTTCCATAGGTTTTCTAGAATGTGATGTATAATTTTCTACAATGTAACAATGGACTCCTTGGTTCTGTGAGCTACCCTGCTTTTTGCAGAGGTGTCTTTGGTTCCAACAAGGCCCCGCTGTGTCTCAGTGCACCCTGGCTTCCATGCGCATCTGGAGTATCACAAAGGCTCCTTGCTTCCACGAGGTCTTGCTGTGTCACAATGGATCCTGTGCTCCATGAGGCCCTCCAAAGTCATCATGGAGCCTTGATTCCATGTGCTTCCATTGTGTCCCAGGGATCGCCTTGCTTCCATCAGTTTCCTTAGTGGCACAATGCTCTCCATGCTTCCATGATTGCCCACAATGTCACAATGCTCTCCATGCTTCCATGAGGCCCTGCTTTGCCACAATGCTCCCCTTGTGTCCATGAGGCCCCGCTGTGTCCCAATGGACGGATGGTTCCATGAGGTTCCGTGCTGTCCCCATGGTCTTCTTGAATCCGCAGTGTAACAATGGACCATTGCTTCCAGGCGGCCTCTCTGTGTCACAAGGGGCTCCTTGATTCCATGATTCGCCACGGTGTCACCATGGAGCCTTGTTTCTAGGAGGTTCTGTACTGTCACAATTGTCTCCTTGATCCCATGAGCCCCTGCAGTGTCACAATGGCTCCTTGCTTCCATGAGGAACACAAAAGCTTTGCATCAACACTGAGCAACAGCTGCTGAACACACCTGGGAGCATCTGCTTGCATCAAAAGAGGGCTTCAAGCTGAGAATGGCAGCAGCAGCTTCCATCTGCAACAGAGAGCCAGGCAAAGGACAGGGACAGAGAATTCAGTGGAAAGACTGCGAGAATTCTGCTCCCAGAGATCATTCCTGCTCACAGTGTCCCTTGTAGAAAGGGGACATCATTGCAGGCAGCCTGGACTGAGCATGTGGGTTTGTTGTTGAGGAAACCTGCTCAGGCTTTTCCATTCTTTCCTTACAAACAGGAAAACTTCTCTGGGCCTGTGTGCAGGCAGAGCCCTAAGGAGAGCAGATGGCACATGGTGCCGTGGGCTGGGACCGCCAGCTGCAGAGCTCAAGGGAAGAAGCCCCGCTGTGTCACAATGGCTCCTTGGCTTCATGTGCATCACCTGTGTCACCATGGTCTCCTTGATTCCATGAGGCCCCACTGTGTCACAATGGCTCCTTGGCTTCATGTGCATCACCTGTGTCACAATGGTCTCCTTGATTCCATGAGGCCCCACTGTGTCACAATGGCTCCTTGCTTCCATGAGGTTCCGCAGTGTCACCATGCTCACCTTTGATCCACATTGTCATAATGGACAATTGCTTCCATGTGGCCCCACTGTGTCACAATAGCCCCTTGGTTCCATAGGTTTTCTAGAATGTGATGTATAATTTTCTACAATGTAACAATGGACTCCTTGGTTCTGTGAGCTACCCTGCTTTTTGCAGAGGTGTCTTTGGTTCCAACAAGGCCCCGCTGTGTCTCAGTGCACCCTGGCTTCCATGCGCATCTGGAGTATCACAAAGGCTCCTTGCTTCCACGAGGTCTTGCTGTGTCACAATGGATCCTGTGCTCCATGAGGCCCTCCAAAGTCATCATGGAGCCTTGATTCCATGTGCTTCCATTGTGTCCCAGTGATCGCCTTGGTTCCATCAGTTTCCTTAGTGGCACAATGCTCTCCATGCTTCCATGATTGCCCACAATGTCACAATGCTCTCCATGCTTCCATGAGGCCCTGCTTTGCCACAATGGTCCCCTTGTGTCCATGAGGCCCCGCTGTGTCCCAATGGACGGATGGTTCCATGAGGTTCCGTGCTGTCCCCATGGTCTTCTTGAATCCGCAGTGTAACAATGGACCATTGCTTCCAGGCGGCCTCTCTGTGTCACAAGGGGCTCCTTGATTCCATGATTCGCCACGGTGTCACCATGGAGCCTTGTTTCTAGGAGGTTCTGTACTGTCACAATTGTCTCCTTGATCCCATGAGCCCCTGCAGTGTCACAATGGCTCCTTGCTTCCATGAGGAACACAAAAGCTTTGCATCAACACTGAGCAACAGCTGCTGAACACACCTGGGAGCATCTGCTTGCATCAAAAGAGGGCTTCAAGCTGAGAATGGCAGCAGCAGCTTCCATCTGCAACAGAGAGCCAGGCAAAGGACAGGGACAGAGAATTCAGTGTAAAGACTGCGAGAATTCTGCTCTCAGAGATCATTCCTGCTCACAGTGTCCCTTGTAGAAAGGGGACATCATTCCAGGCAGCCTGGACTGAGTATGTGGGTTTGTTGTTGAGGAAACCTGCTCAGGCTTTTCCATTCTTTCCTTACAAACAGGAAAACTTCTCCTGGGCCTGTGTGCAGGCAGAGCCCTGAGGAGAGCAATTGGCACATGGTGCCGTGGGCTGGGACAGCCAGCTGCAGAGCTCAAGGGAAGAAGCCCCGCTGTGTCACAATGGCTCCTTGGCTTCATGTGCATCACCTGTGTCACCATGGTCTCCTTGATTCCATGAGGCCCCACTGGGTCACAATGGCTCCTTGGCTTCATGTGCATCACCTGTGTCACCATGGTCTCCTTGATTCCATGAGGCCCCACTGGGTCACAATGGCTCCTTGGCTTCATGTGCATCACCTGTGTCACCATGGTCTCCTTGATTCCATGAGGCCCCACTGGGTCACAATGGCTCCTTGGCTTCCATGTGGCCCCACTGTGTCACAATGGCCCCTTGCTTCCATAGGTTTTCTAGTGTAACAATGGACTCCTTGGTTCTGTGAGCTACCCTGCTTTTTGCAGAGGTTGTCTTTGGTTCCAACAAGGCCCTGCTGTGTCTCATGAGGAACACATTTCCATGTGGTTCCATGATTCCCCACGGTGTCACCATGGAGCCTTGTTTCTAGGAGGTTCTGTACTGTCACAATTGTCTCCTTGATGCCATGAGCCCCTGCAGTGTCACAATGGCTCCTTGCTTCCATGAGGAACACAAAAGCTTTGCATCAACACTGAGCAACAGCTGCTGAACACACCTGGGAGCATCTGCTTGCATCAAAGAGGGCTTCAAGCTGAGAATGGCAGCAGCAGCTTCCATCTGCAACAGAGAGCCAGGCAAAGGACAGGGACAGAGAATTCAGTGGAAAGACTGCGAGAATTCTGCTCCCAGACATCATTCCTGCTCACAGTGTCCCTTGTAGAAAGGGGACATCATTGCAGGCAGCCTGGACTCAGCATGTGGTGTTGGTTGTTTAGGAAACCTGCTCAGGCTTTTCCATTCTTTCCTTACAAACAGGAAAACTTCTCTGGGCCTGTGTGCATGGCAGAAGCCCTGAGGAGAGCACTTGGCACATGGTGCCTCGGGTCTGGGACAGCCAGCTGCAGAGCTCAAGGGAAGAAGCCCCGCTGTGTCACAATGGCTCCTTGGCTTCATGTGCATCACCTGTGTCACCATGGTCTCCTTGATTCCATGAGGCCCCACTGGGTCACAATGGCTCCTTGGCTTCATGTACATCACCTGTGTCACCATGGTCTCCTTGATTCCATGAGGCCCAACTGGGTCACAATGGCTCCTTGGCTTCATGTGCATCACCTGTGTCACAATGGTCTCCTTGATTCCATGAGGCCCCACTGGGTCACAATGGCTCCTTGGCTTCATGTGCATCACCTGTGTCACCATGGTCTCCTTGATTCCATGAGGCCCCACTGGGTCACAATGGCTCCTTGGCTTCATGTGCATCACCTGTGTCACCATGGTCTCCTTGATTCCATGAGGCCCCACTGGGTCACAATGGCTCCTTGGCTTCATGTGCATCACCTGTGTCACCATGGTCTCCTTGATTCCATGAGGCCCCACTGGGTCACAATGGCTCCTTGGCTTCATGTGCATCACCTGTGTCACAATGGTCTCCTTGATTCCATGAGGCCCCACTTTGTCAAAAAACCACAAAAATACCCCCAACCCCCCCCCAAAAAAAACCCCAAAAAAACCTTAAAATACCCCCAAAGAAACCCCCAAAAATACCCCCAACCCCGCCAGAATAAACCCGAAAAACCACAAAAAAACCACAAAAAAATCCCCAAATACCCTCAAAATTACCCAAAAACCCACCCCAAAATAACCCCAAAAAAACCCCAAAATAACCCCCCCAAAAATACCCCCAAAATAAACCAAAACCCCCCCAAAAAAACCCCAAATAAACTCCTCCGAAAAAATGAAATCCCCGAAACCCCAAAAAATACCCCAAAAATCACCCAAAAAAACCACCTCAAAAATGGGTAAAACCAGCCCAAAATGGCAGACGGACTGTCGGGGAGGGGCGGGTGGAAAAAAAAAACCCAAAAAGCCCCCCAAAGAACCCTCCCAAACCCTTAAAAAATCTCCAAAAATACCCATAAAACACCCCAAAATAACCCCAAAATAACCCCAAATCCTCAAAAAACTCCCCCCCAAAACCCCCAAAAAATACCCCCAAAATAACCCAAAAACCCCCCCAAGAAATCCCTCAAAAAAACCTCAAAAAACCCCAAAAATGGGCAAAACCCACCCAAAATGGCTGACGGACAATGAGGGAGGGGCCGAGGAGAGGCCGGGTGACAAAAAAACCCCCAAAAATACCCTAAAAAAACCCCCCAAAAAACCAAAAAAGCCCTAAACCCCCCAAAAACCCCAAAATCCCCCCCCAAAACCCCCAAATCCCCGGCGGGGGGCGGGACCTCACCTGTCTGCAGCAGCCCCAAGCTGCTGTCGCCGATGCCGAAATAATCCTCGACCTCGGGCAGCACCCCCGGGGGCTGGGCCAGGGCTGGGCCATGCCCACAGTACCACAAGCCCCGCCCATCCGGTCACAGGCCACGCCCACGCGTCCCGTTAGCCCCGCCCACCCCGTCTAAGCCACGCCCCACGTCGCTAAGCCCCCCACTCCTGACCAAACCCACGCCCACTCCCTGCCTAAGCCACGCCCATAGTGCCACAAGCCACGCCTGCGCCGCCCGTTAGCCACGCTCACATTGGTATAAGCCACACCCATGCCCGCCGAAGCCCCGCCCACCCCACCTAAACCACGCCCACTCTGTACCTAAGCCATGACCATCCCCACAAAACCCCACCCATAGAGTCCGAAGCCACGCCTCACCCTGCCTAAGCCCTGCCCACAGTCCTTTTTATCCCCGCCCACCCCACTGAAGCCACGCCCATGCCGCCCAAAGCCACGCCCACTCTCCACCTCAGCCACGCCCACAAATGGGACAAACCAGCCCAGAACTGCTGATGAACATTGGGGGAGGGGCGGGGAGGTTAAAAACACCCCCAAAACACCCCAAAAATAACTCCAAAACCCTCAAAAAACTCCCCCAAAAAGCCCCCCAAAATTCCCCCAAAATAACCCCAAAAATACCCCACAAAAAACCCCCAAAAATACTCCCAAAATAACCACAAACCCCCCCAAAAAAACCTCAAAAAAACCTCAAAAAACCACCAAAAATAGGCAAAACCCACCCAAAATGGTGGACGGACACTGAGGGAGGGGCCGAGGAGGGGCCGAGTGACAAAAAAACCCCAAAAATACTCTAAAAAAACCCCCCAAAAAACCAAAAAAGCCCCAAAATCCCCCCCAAAACCCCCAAATCCCCGGTGGGGGGAGGGACCTCACCTGTCTGCAGCAGCCCCAAGCTGCTGTCGCTGATGCCGAAATGATCCTCGACCTCGGGGAGCACCCCTGGGGGCGGGGCCAGGGCTGGGCCCCGCCCACAGCACCCCAAGCCCCGCCCATCCGGTCACAGGACACGCCCACGCGTCTCGTTACGCCCGCCCACCCTGCATCTGAGCCCCGCCCAGGTGTCCATTTGCCCCTGCCACACCTGCCTAAGCCACGCCCACATCACCCTTTAAGCCCCGTCCACACCTGCCTAAGCCAACACCATTTTGCCCCAAGCCACGCCCACTCTGTGCCTAAGCCACGCCCTGTGTCGCTGAGCCCCGCCCACTCCTAACCAAACCCACGCCCACTCCCCACCTAGGCCACGCCCATAGTTCCACAAGCCACGCCCACGCCGCCCGTTAGCCACGCCCACGCCACCATAAGCTCCGCCCACCCCGCCTAAACCACGCCCACTCTGTATCTAAGCCACTACCATCTCCCACTAAACCCCGCCCATAGAGTCCGAAGCCACGCCCACCCTGCCTAAGCCCTGCCCACAGGCCCCTTTAGCCCCGCCCACCCCACCAAAGCCACGCCCACTCTGCACCTAAGCCACGCCCACCCCACCAAACCACGCCCGCTCTGCACCTAAGCCACGCCCCAAAATGGGACAAACCAGCCCAGAACTGCTGATGAACACTGGGGGAGGGGATGGCATGTTAAGAACGCCCCAAAACCCCAAAATAACCCCCCAAATAAAAACCACAAAAAAACCCCAAGCCCTAAAAATTACCCACCCAAAACCCCCAAAAATATCCCTAAAATAACCCAAAAAAGCTCCCCAAAACAACCCCAAAGATTCCCCAAAAAACCCCAAAAAGTACCCCAAAAAACCCCCCCAAAACTCCCCAAATAAAAACTAAAAATCCAAATAAATACCACCAAAATAACACCAAAAAAACCCCACAAATAACCCCAACCCCCCCCAAAAAAACCCCAAATAAACCCCCAAAAAATCTCCCAAAACCCCTGAAAAATACCCCCAAAACACCCCAAAAATACCCCAAAATAACCCAAAATTTAAAAAAAAACCGGAAGTAAAAAAAAGACAAAACAAATCCCCCCAAAATAACCCAAAACCCAAAAAAACCCCCAAAATGGGCAAAACCAGCCCAGAACTGCTGATGAACACTGGGGGAGGGGCGGGGAGATTAAAAAAACCCCCAAACCCCCCAAAACCACAACCCCCCCCCCAAAAAAACCCCAAATAAACCCCCAAAAAATCTCCCAAAACCCCTGAAAAATACCCCCAAAACACCCCAAAAATACCCAAAAATAACCCAAAATTTAAAAAAAACCCAGAAGTAAAAAAAAGGCAAAAAAAATCCCCCCAGAATAACCCAAAACCCAAAAAAACCCCCAAAATGGGCAAAACCAGCCCAGAACTGCTGATGAACACTGGGGGAGGGGCGGGGAGATTAAAAAAACCCCCAAACCCCCCAAAACCACAACCCCCCCCAAAAAAAACCCCAAAACCCCAAAAATACCCACCAAAAAACCATCAAAAATACCCACAAAATAACCCAAAAAAGCACTCCAAAACAACCCCAAAAATACTTCCAAAACCCTGTCCAAAAACCACCCCCAAAAATAACCCAAAAATACCCCCAAAGAAACCCCAAAAATACCCCCAAAACCCCCCCAAAAACCCAAAAAACCCACAAAAAACCCCCAAAACCCACCCAAAAATACCCCCAAAATAACCCAAAAAACCACCCCAAAATAACCCCAAAAATAACCCCAAAATATACCCTCCAAAATCCCCAAATCCCCCGCAAAAATACCCCCAAATAACCCAAACCCCCCCCAAAAAACTCCGAATAAACCCCCCCAAAAAAATCCCCCAAACCCCCAAAAATACCCCAAAAATCACCCAAAAAACCACCCCAAAAATGGGCAAAACCTGCCCAAAATGGAGGACGGACACTGGGGGAGGGGCCGGGTGACAAAAAACCCCCCAAAAAACCCCCAACCCCCCCCCAAAATACTTACAAAATACCCTAAAACACCCCCTAAAAAAACCCCAAAATAACCCAAAAAACCCCTAAAAACCCCAAAAATCTCCCCCCAATAACACCTCCAAAATAGCCCCCAAAAAAACCAAAAAGCCCCAAAAGCTCTAAAAAAAAACCCATAATAGCCCAAAAACACCCCCAAACCCCCCTCCCCCAAAACACCAACGTCTCCACCCAAAAAAAACCCCAAACCCTGAAAAACCCCCCAAAAATCACCCAAAAAACCACCCCAAAAATGGGCAAAACCAGCCCAAAATGGCGGACGGACACTCGGGGAGGGGCTGGTGACAAAAAAACCCCAAAAAGCCCCCCAAAAAACCCCCAAAACCCCCAAAAATACTCCGAAAACACCCTGAAAAAACCGCCTCCAAAATAACCCCAAAATAACCCCAAAACCCCCAAAAAACTCCCCCCAAAAACCAAAAAAAATACCCCCAAAATAACCCAAAAATACCCCACAGTTGGCCTTTAAATGCGTCAGGAGGGAAGCACATGCTGGATTAGCCATTCGCTAGCCCACGCTTTCAGCACAGCGCCACACTCTGGGCGACGAGGAGGACAAAAGAAGAACACCTTTTCGCCCTGCCACGTTCTTCTCTGCGAGACGACTATCCGCGTCTTCTCTCCCTGCAAGGCTGTAATGTGCGCAGTGCTACTTGGAACTGAGAAGGCACGTGCAGAGAGCACCGTGATCTGCCGGCGCTGTGCAGGCTGTAAAGGAAAGAGGACTGCCACTGGAATGTGGTGGAAATACAAGTTCCCACACGTCGGGGGCAAGGTCTGGGTTAGGCGGTTGAACTAAAACTGTTCTCTGTGCCAGACGTAGCCGAGAATCTTTCCCTTTACATTCAGGCTACAACGCAAAGAGAATGTATTGTTACGCAGCGCTGCGAAGGAAAATGCATAACCCAGGTGTGTTTCGGAAGAATCAGCAGCCTGGAGCGTTTCTCTGGAGCGTTTCTCTGGCGTGCTCTCTGTGCGACAAGTAGACAATGGTTCGACTCCAGCAGAATGAAAGCGCCACATGGTACGAAGAGCACAAGAATGAAGGCAGAGCACCGAGCTGGGGTGTGCATCGCACAGGCTGCAATAGGAAGCCTGGCTGTCACTCGCTGTTTGTGGATTCAAATTAGCAGTTGAAAACAGAAAGTTCAACTTGCAGCTACTTGTGCTGCTACTCATTTCTCTTCCAGCTTTCCCTGGAAAGAATTGGGCTGAGGTTTATGCTTCGAGATTCAGAGATTACAGTGGTAGATGCGGCAGAGAATGGAAATACAGAGTGCAGCAGACAGTTTCTGGTGCTTTACGTGACGCAAGGGGGAAGTGCAGCCGGGCAGTGGCTTTTACTTCTGGAGCCTTTTTTTTTTGGTAGCAGCTACTGCAAGTGGGCAACGGAGCTGCGAGAGTGCATAATGTGACGGCACATCTATTTGAGAAGGAACCTCCCAAGCCGCAGTGTGTTGTGCGCAGTTTCAAGGCTACTTGGAGCAGGAGGGTACTTGAAGAACGCCTTCTTTCTGGACGCGTCCTTCTGGCTGTGCTCCAGCTGCATGGACTCTGCAGCATTGAAGGTGTAAGAAACTGCTTCTGGCCAGTGTGATGGCCAGGTAGTGCGATGGAGTGCAACGGCTGCGCCTTACTTTGTGAAGCAGCCAGAGCATTCTCAGCTGACTCTGCTTGTGAAGCAGCTCTTGGCTGGACATTTGAAATTCGGTCCACTGAGTACATAACCCGGTGCCCAGCTGCTTCGTTCTTTTCCTTCTGCGGTCTGGACAGAATTGAAGCCCAGCGATGCCTTTGAGCTTTGCAGCTCTTCAGCGCGAACACTGCACGCGGCCACAGCGTGCTGTGCACGGATTTTCCTCAGCTCGACGGACAAGCATTTTCTTGCTGCTTCACAGAGTCCAAACTGTCCGTGTAGCTCTCGCTAGGCGAAATGCGTCAGGAGAGAAACACTTGCTGGATTAGCTTTTCGTTCGCCAGGACTTTCAACACAGCACCACACTCTGGGCGACAAGGAGGACAAAGGAAGAACACCTTTTTGCCCTGCCACGTTCTTCTCTGCGAGACGACTATCCGCGTCTTCTCTCCCTGCAAGGCTCGAATGTGCGCGGTGCTACTTGGAACTGAGAAGGCAGGTGCAGAGAGCACCGCGATCTGACAGCGCTGTGCAGGCTGTAAAGGAAAGAGGACTGCCACTGGAATGTGGTGCAAATACAGGTTTCCATGCGTCGGAGTAAAACTCTGGGTAAGCTTGTAGACCTAAAGCTGTTCTCTGTGCCAGACGTAGCCGAGAATCTTTCCCTTTACATTTAGACCGAATGTGCTGCTGTATGTCGCTGAGAGGCAAAGTGCATAGCTCAGGCATGTGTCGGCAGAAGCAGTCGGCTGGAGCATTTCGCTGCCGGCACCGTGCTCTTTGTGCGACAAGTAGACGACGCTTCGACTCCGGCAGAACGAAAGCGCGACATGGCTACTAAAGAGGCCGAACACCGGGCTCGTGTCCGCAGCGTACAAACTGAGAAAGGAGCGTGGCTGGCACTCGCCTACCTGCGGAATTCACGTTAGCATTGAGAAGGAGGAAGTTCAACGACAGCTACTTGTGCTACTACTTATCCCTCTTCCAACCATCCCTGGGAACACTGGCACTTACCTTTAGGCTCCGAGATGCAGAAAACACAGTGGTCGATGCCAAGGAGAGGGGAAGTAGAGAGTGCAGTGGGGAGTTTAAGTGGCTTTACATAAGGCAAGGGGAAGGTGCAGCCCAGCATTGACTTTTCCTTCTAGTTCTTTTCTTCAGGAGAGCAGCTAGCAACCGAGCTGCGAGAGCCAACAATGGGATGGCACGTCTGTCAGAGAAGCCACGGTCTACAGTGCTGTAGACTACTGTGCACAGTTTTAATGCTGCTGTCACAACACGGTACTTTTGCAACGTCTTCTGTCCTGACTCTCCCATCTCTGTGAGCTCTAGCTGCTTGAACTTGGCCACACTGAAGGTGTGTGGATGTGATTTCGCTGCGAGTATCAAGTCTTCCAGAGACGAGGGATAGTCAACAAATGCTTTCTCACCTGGTCCATCTCTCAGTCCCAACTGTGGCTGGAAACGCTGCGCTGCAAGGGTGGACTTAAAGCCACTCTGAGAGAATGTGATGATGCTCTATAGATAGTTGCGAAGGAAAGTGCTGGTCACTGGAATGTTTCGCCTAGTTTACAGACTTCAGAGGGACTATGAAGGCCAACGCCTTGTTCTAGCACTTGTTCTCTGCGTGCAGCTGCTGGATGTTTGGAAGGGCTTTGGGATCCGCCAGAGGTGGAGGTACCTAGGTAGGATGGTAGGATGGTACCTAGAGCTTGAAGGAAAGTGCGTCTCTCCAGGGAGTTTGATGCAGTTCAGTGGGTGCGAGTTCCATGTTGAGCATGTTCATGATGGCACAGAAAAGGTTCTGAAAGAAAGAGGCCGTGCTGGAACTGCCTTGACTTTTGCCGCTTAGAAACTGCACAGCCAACAATGAAAAGATTCCTCTTGCTTCCCCGCGACGCGCAGGATCACATTCTTTTGTGTCTCCAAGAGGCAGGATGCACAGCGGAGCTCTTCCACCAACTGCTCGCACACGACTGGGGCCGCGCCAGCGAAGTGCTTGGCTTTTTCCCCGGCACTGTCAGCGCTCATCGAAACAACCACACGATGGCGCTGACGACTTGCAAAAGAAGGCCAAGCACCTGGCGCTGCTCGAAACCGCCCCAAGGGCAGAGGCAAGTTGCAAACGTCCCTGCACTCCAATCAACAGCACATCAGGACAAAAAGATTTCCCTCATCTTCCCCTTCCAAGAGCAGACTCTTCTTTACACCACACTCCAAGAGCCAGACAAACCTCTTTGGCCCAAACAAATCTTTTCCCTCTCACAGATTCTGCCCACTAACTTAAAACCATCTGGCAAAAACCGAGCTCAAAACAGTGCCAGCTGAGGAAGATCTTGCTGCCTACAACTTCAACTGCAGCCCTCAAACTAGCAGCACACACACTGTTCTCAGCACTTTCCTTCTCAGCTCTAGGTACCATCCTAAGCCCTCCCTCTCCCAGAGTCAGGATCCAAAGACAATGGCACCACGGACTGCTCACACACTAAAGGCATCAGGACAAAAGGCTCACAAGCTTGGCCTTTGCATTCCCACGGACAGCTCAACAGCTCTAACCCAGAGAGAGCTCTGCCTCTTGGGAAAAGCCTTTAAAATCCCTAAGAGCACCTGATGTGCACATCCAAACCTGCTTTCCTTGCCAAAGAGAGCAACTACAAGCCCATCTCCAAAGAAACGGCATCCCCTCCTCCAAAATACAACACATCCAGCCACTGATCCACCTCCAGTATTGAAAATGTCCAACAATTGCCCCTACCTGCCCAGGGGCCAGAAGAGAAATGTCTTGCTGGACTATTCCTCCCCATGGTACCTTAACATCTGCTCCAGCAACACTGGCACTATGTCCTTGCCTTCGCAAGGAAAGGCACTCCGAGTCTCTTGGCCTTGCCTTGCCTTCAGTACCTTGTCTAGTTCTTCTTAAGCTACCCTTGCTCTGCTTCCTTTGCCTACGTCTGCCTTGCCTCGCACTACCTACAACTTGCTGGCTTTGCTTTGCCCTGCCTACCACTCTTGCCCTTGCCTTCCATGCAGGCAAGGCGCTGCAAAGCAAGTGCAGGCAATTGTGGGCAAGTCAAGGGAGAGGTAGGCAAGGCCAGAGCAGTGAGGGGAAAGCAAACGCAGTGGTAGGCAAGAGAAGGCCCAGAAGTTAGAGGCAAGGCTGGCCGTAGGAAGGAAAGTCCACTGATGGGTAGGCCAGGCAGAAACAGGAAGGGCTCGGCAAGCCAAGGCCCTGGAGGAAAGCAGTAGGCAGGTCAAGGGTGGGGCATGGCCATGCAAAGCAAAGGCTCCAGCGGGCTCCAGAGGGCTAGCAGGGCAAGGCAATGAAACTGTTGTGTTGCCAAGGCAAGGCCAGGCAAGGCAGGTGAGAAGTACATTCAAGGACTGCTGGTACACAAAAGTGGCCAGGACCAAGTGCTCTGTGTGGCCTTGATCCCGTGTGGGTCATCTCTCCTCTGTACCTCAAAGACTTGAGCTACCTGCTTTCCTTTGTATGCAAAAGAACTCTCATTCTGGTCCCCGAGCTCAAGGGCAAAATGTGAATTGCCCTTCCAAGATTCAAGACATGCAAGGATTGCTCCCAGACAAAGGCTGCCCATGGAGATGAGTGTGGCAACATGCGTCCTCCCCTGGTCTTCCTCTCCTGTGATCCTGAAACACCGGAGATGCTTGAGAGCTTTGAGATTCCTAGGAGGAGCAGAAGGGGCAGGGCAAGGCCATGAAATGTCATTGAAAAGGGGTCTTGAATTCCAGGTGGGGGAGGGGTGAGCAAGGTCATGCAAGGCAAGGGAGGGCTTCAAGGGCAGGGCAAGGCAAGTGGTGGCTTTGCGAGGCGAGGCGAGGCAAGGCAATGAGGGTCCTAGAAGGAAAAGGAAAGGTGAGGCCAGACCTAGACGAATGTGAAAGGAAGTCAGGTGGGGGATGGGTGAGCAAGCCAATGCAAGGCAGAGGAGAAAAGGCAGGTTGACGGAAGGCTACAGAGGGGGCAGCAAGGAAACGCAAGGCATGGGGAAGCATGTGAGGAGTGGGTGCTGCCAGCCGGCCGGGATGGCAGGGGCGGGGCCACTGCAAGTAGCATGGTGGGGATGTGGAGGGGGGTGTTAGTGTGCAGGAGGTGTGTGTGTGTGTGCAGCGGAGTGCAGGGTAAGTGCAGGTGTGCGTGTGCGCATAGGGGGGGTTTTGTGCCAGGTGCTGTGCCAGGGGGAGCCGTCCCACCTCCAAGAAGGTGTGGGAGTGAAAGGAGTAACATGGATGTGTCTTTACAAAGAGACCGTGTGAATTTGTCCTTAGACAAGGCTGGGAATTTACAGGGAGGGAAGTAACAGAAGAAAGTATTAGTTCTAGAAACTGTTACTAATCAATAGAGACTGTTGATTAATCAAGGCTGTGTTAAATTCCTGAACCTAGAGCAAGGCAACAGAGACTTAATAGCATTAGGAATAGTTCCGTTTTCTTCCTTTTCCATAGCAAGAGGGGGGTGCATATTAGAGGGGAGCATAGAGTAGGCAGTTCAGGAAGTCTGTAATTCCCGAGTACCTCAGAGGGTGCTGTTGCCAGGAACTTAGCATAAAAAGGGGGCTGCGTCCCGCAATCAGTTGAGAGACTCCATGGCAAAAGCCCCATGGCCTCTCCCTGTAGTTGAAGAATGTTACAGGACTCCTCTGTCTCCTTTTTGGTGGATGAAGAAACTCAGAAAGCAACACTTCTGCCAGAACTCTCCAAGATGCCCCCTTTGCTCCCAGCGACTCCATCACTGCCCGGGAAGCTGTCTTTTCTACCAGAGGAGTTCGAGATACAGTTAAAAGTCGTGTGGCAGAGAAAAAAGACAATAATTGGTTTACAAGGGATGGCAAACAAGAGATACTAGAAGCTTTGGCCCTACCAGTATTAAAAGAACTCCGTGAAGAGAGTCCTTGCACTTCCTGAGGATTGGCAGAAGCCTTCCTCATGCTGGATGTTGCTGGGGGTCTTTTTAGACTGGCAAAACGAGCTGTTGAAGGTTGCTTGATCTGTGCTAAAGCAAACAGCCAAGTTACAAAGTAACTTGCCAGGGGAGGGAGGCCTTGGGCTGCATGTCCCTTCCAAAGATGCCAGGTGGATTTTCCTCAGACGCCCCAAGAGGGAAGGCTTCATATCTTCTGGTAATCGTATGTCAGCTAGCAAGGTGGCCAGAAGCATTTCCAACTGCTTCAGCAACGACAGGATCAGTTATTAAGGCATTTTTGAAACAAATCATTCCAAGATACAGCATTGTAGAAGCAATAGATAGGGGAACTCATTTTGCAGGAAAGATCCTTCAAGGACTTATGGCTTCTTTAGGAACACAATGGAACCTCCATAGGCCCTGGCACCCGCAGAGCTTGGCTCGGGTAGAAAACAACGAATAGAGAAATAAACAGCTTTTGAAGCTGCTAATAGAAACCAAGATGCCATGGCTAGGGCTTTGGACATTGGCTTTGGCGAGAATGAGGGCCTGACCAAGAAGAGACATTCAGTTATCTCCCTTTCAGTTGTTGTTATGAATTACCCTGATAATTCTCAACCTAGTGGGGGGGGAGAGGCAAGTGATGCATATTAAAAACCATCTGTGGCCAGGATACTGCTTCTTTTGAAACCCCTTCAACAGGAAGCGCAGCTGGCACAAGCCCCGCCTTTGGACTTTGCTGCTTGTAACATCCAACAGGGAGATTGAGTCCTAGTTAAGGGGTAGAAAGAAGCGCCAGTGGTGGTGAAATGGCGTGGCCCATTCCAAGTGTCACTGATGACAGAAACAGCCGTCAAGTAAGCTGAACACAGGTGAACCCCTCACCCTTGAGTCAAGGTCTCTGAAGCCTCAGAGATTTGCACATCTCAGCTGGAGGAGAAGGCCGGGAGGCCGTGACTGACACTCTGCAGGAGTGGGCCGGAGCAGTAGCCAGTGCTTCGACATCAGAGGAAGCCCTGCGTGCCTACCCACAGACCATCTGCTGAAATAGTCTCTATGGGCATCCCTCCTCTAGAATCTCCACTCACTGAGGGGCTAATACTTGGTGGATTATTTTATGTTAAGTGGTTTCTGTGTCTTCAATTGCCACAGATGGTGCAGAAGACAACGGGAAAATGAGACTAGCTAATTAGATTACATTATTAAAATATTTTCCTTAATAATTCTACTTTTATATGGTCAGCTAAGTTTAGGCCAGGAGTGGGAGAATCCATTAGCAAGGCGCACTCCTCTGAGCTGGCGGGGCAGCAAGGCCTCCTCAGGCGCAAGCGTCTCCTCTCCAGTCTTCCTGCACTTGCTTGGCTGAGATGATCAGAGCAGCCAGGCTGGAGGCAGGATCGCCTGAGGTCACAAAAGGATGCTGCCCAAAGGAAAAACAAAACCAAAAGGAACCATTACTTCCCAAGATCACGTCCAACAGGCTCAAGCAGGATTCCTCTGCTACAAGGAAGACACACAAAGAGGACCGAGGGCACCATCTGCCCCTCCGCCTTCCGGTCCCGGACCTGTCTCGCCCAGGCCCACGTGGCCCCCCGTCCTCTTTGGCCCTTCACGCAGGCGTCCACAGCTCGCAGGGCTTTTTGCTGCTTTGCTTTTTCTTACCTTCAGGAGTTCCTGGGCAGACCAGCGCCTGTCCTCATCTGTCTGCAGGCAGCAGCGGAGAAAGTCGCGCAGGAGAGCCGAGTGGTGCCTGGGGTTTTGCAGTTTTGGGGCCCCGTTCCTTTCTATCAGTTCTAAAACCTACAAAAAAGGGAAGAGGACACTCTACCTGCTCCTTTCCTAGCCACAACAGCTCCCTCCACACAGAGCCGCACTTTTAAGCTGCACCTTACCCTGAGACGGGGTTCCCTCTGGTAAGGAGCTTCCCCTTCCACCATTTCCAGCCCCACGATCCCCAGTGACCAGATGTCCACTTTGGGGCCGTAGGCTTCTCCTCTCACGACTTCCGGCGCCATCCAGCTGGGAGTGCCGACGCTGGAGCTGCACTTGTCGCGCTCAGGGGTGAGCTGAGCACAGAGGCCAAAGTCAGCTGCGGAGAAAAACAAACCCTGTCAAAGCCAGCTACAACTGGCAAACCCAGCCAAAGGATTGCCCGCTCAAAGCCTGACAAGGCCACGGTGAATCTAGCCGGAAAAGCAGCAGTGCTCTGCTTCCGCGGGGCTGCAGCCAGGGAGATAAGGCACTGGCCACTTCAAAAATGCCCTCGCGTTTCACGCGCTGGCCAAGCAGCGCTTCTGGAGAACTGGCAGTTACCCCAGAGCAGCCCCAGAGCGCATCCCGGGAACGCTGCGCCGCACCAAGGATACCCACCCAATTTCACAGATCCGTCCATGCTCACAAGAATGTTGCAGCTTTTGACATCTCTGTGGATGACTCGGCGGGAATGAAGGAAATGCAGTCCTTGCAGGCACTGAGAGAGAGAGGAGAAAGGGAAAGGTGAAGGTTCAGGACCTGATTTCATCCTGCAAGAAAGGAACGGGCTCGACGAGAGTGACAGCTTTCTCAGGGAATAGTGAGCCAGGGCGCAGCATCCTAGTGCTGTCAAGAGGAAGAGCTTGCTGCTTCAACACTCTTAGACGAGTGTTCCATCTTTCCAAGCAAAGGCACATCTGAGCTTCCAAAAGCCCCTCCTCCCTTCGGTACGTAGCACGTGCCCTTTGGCTGGGGGGCGGCATGGCAAAGATTTTCTTGGTAGCCTTGTGGCAGCAGAGGAGGAAGCAGCACGTTAGACCAGTTCCAGAATCCAACGCCATCTGGGCTGCAATGCTGTCCTTTGAAGCTGAGGGCACCTCCTTTGCCCTTAGCTTGAAATTCTGCCACCAGCGTGCAGGCTTGGAGCGGCAAGGAATGCAGGATACACAGACAGGCTCCAGGCAAAGCTGGCAAGAGGAAACAAGTGCGACACAGCGAGCGAGCCAGTGAGCCAGCGAGCACGAGCGCCGGAGCACAACGGCAGTACGTAAGAGTGCGAGAACAGAGCCTAGGAAGTGCGGGGACACTGGCAGGCAGTTGGCTTCAGATGCTCTTTCTTCTCCGTGTCGTGACAGCAACAGCAAAGCAAGGCCGTGAGCAAGAAATCTCTGCTGTTCTTAACCACCAGTTGACAAGGGCCATCCTGTGCAGGCCAGGGGAAGCACAAGTGGCATCCCTCACCTCCCGACAGACAGCGCCTATCTGCCCTTCCTCGAGGTACACTGCCCCGAGTACATCATACAACGTGCCGCCGTCCATGAACTCCATCGCCAGCCAGAGCTCCCCGTCGACCAGGTAGCTGAAAGAAGAAAAGCCCGGCATGGAGAGAGAGGACCTGGGCACAGCCCAGTCACCCGAGGGGCTGACCCAGCTTTTTGGAAGTGCTCTCCAAGCTGCCTATGCCAGAAGAGATTATTGCAGACCAAGTGCAACCTCCTCCCCTGCACTGGAGGAGAGAAATCCTAAACAGCTCCATTTTCTGCCAGCAACCAAAGGGGTTTGCCACTTTGGGCTTGCAGTATCCTAAAGGAACATTGACATGAGAATAGCCCCACCTGTCTAAGTAGGTAACAATATTGGGGTTCCTACTGTCCCTCATGACCACGATTTCATTGACAGCCAGCTCCTCGGACATCTCCTCTTGAAGCGCCATTTTCTTGATGGCCACCTAAAAGGACATTGAGAGACCGTTGACTTGAGAAGGCGCTCGTCGCACGAGATCCCCAGGAACACGCAGCGAGTGCTTGTGCAATGACGCAGCCCAGCTGTGCCAGAGGGCAGAGCTTAGGAGAAGGACCAAAGCCCGTCCCAAATGCCGTCTGCAGGCTGCTGAGCCTAGTCTGTGCTTCAGAGGAGCAGCCTCTGCCGCAGAGATGGAGCGGCCACCCAAAGCTCCAGCCAAGGCTCGCAGCCGCGGCAAAAGCGCTCCAGAGCTGCAAAATCTGCTGGGGGCATTGACACTTTACCTGTTGTCCTGTGCTGGCGTCGAGGGCTTTATAAACAGCTCCAAAACCCCTAGAAAGAAAACAGCAGCAGAAAAAGCCCTTTAGTCCCTGGCGGTGAAAGCCAGCCTAGGCAGGAGATCTCCCCAGGCTGCCTGGAGCATTTGGAAAACGCCCAGCTGCGGCGCCTCCCCCGCCATTAGCACAACAGCCCAGCAGCCCTCTGCCATGCAGGGTGTCCGGGAGAAAACGGAGGCCCAATGTGAACACCAAGGGCTGCTACAAATCTCCAAGGCACACGCCCGATTGGTTCCGTTCCCAGCCTAAGGGGGACCCTTTGGAAAAACTGGAGAAGAAGAACTTGGGAAACTCTGCCTTGGAGAAGTGTTATCTGCCAGCTCTCGGGTGACAAGGTGCTCTGGTAGGCCAGCATACTGCGGCAGGGGCGGGACATCTTCCAGGCCCTGCTCCTTGCTGCAAGCAAGGCAGACCTTGCCAGCACCAGGTTGTCTTTGATGATGCCTTCTGACTGCTCTGACTGAGCAGTCCTGAGAGGTGGCAGGAAGGTAAAGCCAGAGTCTGACCGTGTTCGCAGCTTGCCTGATGTCACGCTTGACGCTACACCGGCCAAAGACTGGGCCCACGGTTTTGCGTAAGGAGCAGGCGTCAGACTTACCCTCGTCCAAGTTCTTCAAACGCCGAGTATTTCCTCCTCGGCTCGCCCAGACTCACAATGCTCCCTGAAAGACAAAAGCAGTGCAAGGTGCTCACTTCTTTGAAAGGGAGATGCCGCTCCCCAGACGATCCAAGATGCAGCCCCACTGTCGGGAGCTCTGTGCCCTTTGCAGTCACTTGGCTTCCAGCCGCTGAGAACAGCGAGTGGGAGGGCGATCTTCTCCACCTTTCAGCAGCTGGCCTTTCCAAGAAGGACTTCACGGCCTTCAAGCACAGCAGCTCATGTGATAACCCAGAACGATGGGCCTTTGGGAACTGGGCCCTCAGAGCTAAGGAAGGGCCTCCGCAGCCTCTGCAGTGGCACCTGCCGTCACCGGCAGGGCCACTTAGGAGAACAACGTGCACCGGTGAGAGGAGGAGTGAGAACAGTCGTAAAAATGGCAGCCGGAGAATAGCTGGGGCCCGAGAGCTCCCTGGGGCCCAGTCACCCGCTAGGTGCCAGCCTTCTGCTCAACAGAAACAATCTCTGCTTTTGTCTTTGGCACAGAGGGCAGCCCAGGCAAAGCCAAGCCAGTGCCAGCTGCCCTCAGAGGCAGCGGGAACACGCCGAGCGCTCTCTTGCTGCCTCAAAGCACAGCAACCGGCTCTTGGAGGGAGGCCTAAATGCCTCTGTGACACTAAAGCGAGGAGGAACTTCTGGCGCAGCCAATACAGAGACACACAGAAAACACACCGCTCTGGCAGACCAGAAATACACCAGACGTACTCAGTCTCCTCAGGCTCTGCTCCTCTCTCATCTCCAGCTGCTGGGCTGGGCTGCTGGACGAAGTGCTGGCATGTGGGGGAGTGCTGGCTGCTGCAGACCGCGCCGGTGCAGCGGCACGTTGAACGGCAGAGCGCGCGTCAAGAGAGAGCTGGGACAAGAAAGGATTGCCCGTCAGAAAGGTGGTTGGCACAGATACCCCACAGAGCACACGGCAAAAGGAAGGCTGTCAGCCACCGCCAGGCCTCTTTGGCTGGGGGGGTTTTGCATGTGCCCTTCTCAAAGGCAACGGGCAAACCCCAAAGGCTGCTGTGCTACAGCAGCACATGGCCAGGCTCATGCTACATTTTATCGATTTTCTGCAAGACGACTGCAACAAGGTATTGACGAGGTTGCAAAGATACAGAAAGAGGTGGGAGCAGGGCCCCAGAGCCTTGTTGCTTTCCTCCCGCTGTGCTCCCCTGGGCAATGAAGTCACCCTCGAGTGGGCATGGTCGTGTCTGACCAGAAGGCCAGTCTGGTCTACGTTGTGCCGGAAGCTAATTGGTCCCTCCCAGGGGCCAGTGTCTCCTAAGTATCCTGCAAGGCTGTCAACTGCGTCTTTGGACCGTCTCTGGCCGCTGACCACGGGGAGCCTGCAGGGACACCGTGCACCAAGGGGCTCACTTCTACGCTGGCAACAATTTAAAGGCACAATGCTGCCTCTCATCTGATCCCAAGAGACTTTCTCAGGCCCTCTCAGCGTCCCGGCAAAATGGCGCTCAAATGTGAAAGTTCAGAAGCCATTTGCCAGGGGTCCCTGGCCTGGCTGAAGCAGCACTACGTCATGGCAGGCACACAGCCCCCAGCATCTTCAGGCACGAGCGGCAAGGGCTGGCTCGTCAGAAACTTGAAGCTCGGCCCTGCACCAAAGGCAGTGCCAACCACAGGTGCCACTTACTGGCTCTGCACGTTCAGGCTGTGGATGGACAACAGATGGAGGCTTCTTGTCATTTGGCTCCTCTTCAGCCTCTTCCTCAGCAAGAGAGGGAGCCAGAGGAGGTGCTGACCCTGCTGGTGAGCCCTGCAGACAGACAGCAGTGAGAGGGACAGGGAGCAGCCAGTCCTTCAGGAGCTGCTTTCTTGTCAGCTCCGGAAAGCTGGTTTCTTTTCACCCAGACTAAGGGGAAATCAGAAACTTTGATCAAAGTGGGATTCTGAGTCGTGAAATTCACCCTCTTAAGATGGGCAAATTAGGTGATGCTCCGTCTTGCTGTGCATTTGATCTTCCACCCTGGCTAGAATCAGCAAGACACCTTTGGCCTGCCACACTTGCCTTTCATCTCTTGAAAGGCTCTTCAATGGAAAATTAGGAAAGAGCCAGTGCTCCCTTTGCTGCTGCTGATGCCAGCACCGACTTGGGCTTTCTTTCCACCTCTCAGGCTGGCACTCTACCGCAACAGGCCAAGCTCACAGCTTGCTGCACAATTCTTACATGCCAGCAAGGTCAGAGGTTCCTTTGCCACTCACCAAAGGACGGGCGTGTCTCCATCCGCGTGTGAGGTGAACCTGCAGCGAGCAAGGGAAAAGGAACCAGATGCCATTAGAAAAGTGCCTGTGCTGGGGAGTCCCACAGGACAAGTCAGTCCCAACAGCGAGCATTTTCCTTTCCCAGCATCCCTCCAGGAGCAACACAAGATTTTCCCACAGCAAGCAAGAGAACAACAAGGACACGATACTAGGCTCTCTCTACTTTTGTCACTGAAGAAATAGAAACACGATCACAGAAATGCCAAGTGTCCTTTAAGTCAGAGCTTCTGTTCTGCCCAACAGCTCAAGCAGCTTTTTCCTCTTCTCTTTCCTGCAACCTTTCTTTTCGTTTGTTGTTGTTGTTGTTGTTGTTGTTGTTTTATTTGTTTCTTATTTTTTAAAAATAAATTGCATACACTAATTCCCATCAATTTGCTGCAAATGATACCCCGGGAAAGCTTCCACAAAGGGCCCCATAGCTGTGGCGGTTCTCTTCTAAAGCAGCCCAGGAACAGCTCCTGGGTTCAGGAGCAAAGCCTAACCGGTTAGGAGCTTGCACTTCATCGCCCAGGGAATCGCTCTCTTGGCGCACCGTAAAGGGTCACAGCAGAGAGCCAAGGCCTCTAATGGCAGGATTTGGAGCAAAAAAGTGCTTTCCCTCACTCCTGGCCAAGTTTTAGAAGTACTTGTGAGACTCCCTGCCAGCCTGCAATTTGCAGGTTGTCTCGGCTGAAGCAGCAAGCTGAGGAAATGACAGTGTCCAACGCCACGCGCTCTCCCGTGGAGGGAACGCAACCCCTGCAGGTTACGTTGCAAATACTCTCCACCCGCCAGCGAGTGCAGACACCCCCTTTTTAGCTGATGCTGTTGGCAGGAGCTTTACCAAAGGAGCGGCATCTTAATGGCACTTTTGCTCCCAAGTCAGCTTCATCACTACAAACAAGCATAAAGAGCAAAGTGAAGCAAACGCCGTGTGATGGCTACCCCCAGGATAAACCTTTACTTACGAGTCAGGTGGGTCAGGAAGTAGCCGGAATACGCCACAGAAAAAACCGTGCAAACCGCGGCACAGACTTGCCCGATCATTCTAGCAGTGCTGTGCGGGTTTGCACACTGAATGCCACCCGGGGGAAAAACCAAGACTCCTCTCGGGGTGCAGGCCGTCTGCTGAGAACGCCTCAGTCACGAGGGTCCTCCTGCAGCGAGCAAGCCAAAGAGCTGCTCTGGACAACGAGGCCTCGCGCGCACCGGGACAACGTTGCATTGACAGCACTGTGATGCGGCCCGGCTCCCTTGACGTCACAATAGCAGCCGCTCTGGGTCTGTTGGCATAGTTACGCCCAGCAACCAAAATCTTCTGTACAGCTGACGCAAAAGAAAAGCCTGGGAAGATCTCCTCAGTCGTAAAGCAGGAGAAAAAATCCTTACCGTCCATAAGCCAGTGCTCAAGGCATCCCGGGGTAACGCCGAAAATGCACCGATCCAGCAGGGCTCCAAGAAATCCAAGCAAACGTGACTTTTCCTCCCCAAGGCTTTGACTAAAAGCAAGTGTGCTTGTTCCTGCTGGCATCTTTGTTGCTTCTGAAAGCCCTAACTGCTTTGATGACATTCAGGGGACAAAAGAAGCCAAGGAAATCAGTTTCCAGGAGTATTGCAGTGCGCAGTTGCTTCTTGAGCACGTAGGTGCATGCTGACCTTTGCTCTGACTCAGTTTGGAGCCTGACCTCCCTTTCTGACAGGGAGATGTTGGCTTGTCTCCTGACACAAAGCTCCTCTCTTCCTGCTTGCTCTTTCTTTGGCACCTTAACGTTGGACAACATGCAGAAGAGCTGCGCGCGGATTCTTGGGCTGCCACGGTTTTGTTGTGTTGCAGCTCTGGCAGCAGCCTTCCGGCTACCGCTGTGCGGTGGCCTGCAGGTGCCGAGCCCAAAGAAGGCCTGTTTCAAACAGTCAAGAGCTGCAGCCTCACAGATGTTTGCCCAGGCTCCATGCTCCCTGTAAGATTCCTTGCAGACATTTGGATAGCCACATCCCAATGAAAATGAGATGCAGTCATTCCCTTCTCTGTCAAAAGCTCCAGTTAAAGCCAGGAGCCAGCTCGAAAGAGGAGAGAAAGTACTGAGTGGGAGAGGGAAACAAGTGCATGCAGCTCCTCTGGAAACCAACTCTGCTTGCCCGTGCAATAATGGCTCTGGGCTTAGCTTGCTTTTCTGGTGACTCAGCACAGACACATCCTGTCTGCTGGTGGACAACTGCTGCAGTGTCTTTGAGGAGCTTCACACTAGGCTCTTCACACTTCGGATGCTGCGGGTGGCATTTGAAAATCGATGCAATGGCTGAAAGGCCCAGCTGCACCTTGAAATTCTGTTGCTGAAAAACTGCAGTAATTTACCAGGATAATTCCCCCAATTTGAAAGCGTCTCGTTTTCCCCATCTCCTAGACAGCTCACATCAACCAGCCAGTTGTGGAGCTTACAGAAGGAAGAATGACACCTTAGCAGGGAAAGCCGAGCGTAGGCCCTCGGACTCCCTTGAGCAGAGCGCGTTAGCGCCCCAAAAGGACCAGAGAGGGAAGCGTTTGGGGGACGTGCCGTTTCAGCCCTCCTTGGCTCTTCGATGCCCCGTGAGCGCCAGGAAAGGGGAACAAGCGGGGCCTGCTCCCTCCTCCTGCCCCGCCGTGAGGGGCGGCTGGCGCTGGGGGATGCCAGGGCACGGGGGGCGGGTGGGGGGGGGCAACATCTCCGCAGGGCGGGCGGGGCGGCAGAGGCCACGGGGCGCGGGGGGCGGGGCAGGGCCCCTCTGTGAGGGGGGAGAGCCTTGGGCCGCTGGGAAGCAGCGCAAAGCCATCAACGGGACAGCCCGTCCAGAGCGCACGGCTTCGAAGGCGCTGTCCAGCTTAGGCACAGCGTGGCAAGGAAGGGAATCTTCCAGGGCTCTGGAGGTTTTACAGTTTTTTATTGCCAGTCCTGCTGAAACCAAGGCCTGAAACCAAGGGTCTTCCGGCTACTTCTTCATCTTCATCTTCATCTTCATCTTCATCTTCATCATTCTGTCCTCCTGGTGACCTGTTCAGGCTGACAGCTCATGCCTGGTCCAGTTCTGCTGAGTCCCAGCTTTTTCTTTCATAGCTTAATCATCAGTATGACGATTCGTCCATTTCTACCTCAAGGATAATTCTCAGCTCCCCTACATCAGCAATACTCTACTCTTAGCTAAACAATGCTCCATTAATGAAGCTTTCTGGGGTCTAGAGTCCTAACTGAAACCAGCTAAGCTAAGAAAATCTCAAAACTATAAACTTCCTAACTACGGAACAGCTCATTATAAAACTCAGGGGATGGCCGAATCTTCTCCTAAACACGGTACATCCCCTCGTCACTCCTCTGAGCTGGCGGGGCAGCAAGGCCTCCTCAGGCGCAAGCGTCTCCTCTCCAGTCTTCCTGCACTTGCTTGGCTGAGATGATCAGAGCAGCCAGGCTGGAGGCAGGATCGCCTGAGGTCACAAAAGGATGCTGCCCAAAGGAAAAACAAAACCAAAAGGAACCATTACTTCCCAAGATCACGTCCAACAGGCTCAAGCAGGATTCCTCTGCTACAAGGAAGACACACAAAGAGGACCGAGGGCACCATCTGCCCCTCCGCCTTCCGGTCCCAGACCTGTCTTGCCAACACCTGCCTAAGCCACGCCCACCCTGCACCTAAGCCCCGCCCACACCCGCCTAAGCCACGACCACACCGCCCTAAAGCCCCGCCCACACCTGTCTAAGCCAATGCCATCCTGCCCCTAAGCCACGCCCCGCGTCGCTAAGCCCCGCCCACCCCGCACACAAGCCACGCCCACTCCGCACCGAAGCCACGCCCATGCCGCATCGAAGCCCCGCCCACACCACCACAAGCCACGCCCACCCCGCCGAAACCACGCCCACATAGTCCAAAGCCACGCCCACCCTGCCAAAGCCCCGCCCGCAGGCCCCTTTAGCCCCGCCCACCCCGCGCGAAGCCATGCCCATTGCGCACTGAGGCCCCGCCCACCCCGCCGAAGCCACGCCCGCTCTGCACCTGAGCCACGCCCAAAAATGGGCCAAACTAGTCCAGAACTGCTGATGAACACTGGGGGAGGGGCGGGGAGGTTAAAAACACCCCCAAAACAACCCAAACAACCCCAAAACCCCCAAAAAATACTCCCAGAAAAACCCAGGAAAACCCCCCAAAACCCCCCCCAAAAAATCCCCCAAACCCCCACAAATAAAAACCAAAAATGCCCCAAAAGATACCAACAAAATAACCCAAAAATACCCCCCAAAAACCACCCCAAAAACCTCAAAAAAAGACCCCCAAGACCCCGTCCAAAAACTACCCCCAAAAAACCCCAAAAAATCCAAAAATACCCCCCAAAAAATCCCAAAAATAACCCAAAACCCCCCAAAAAACACCAAAAAAACCACCCCAAAATAACCTCCCTCAAAAAACACCAAAAAAACCCACCAAAAACCCCCCAAATAAACCCCCCCCAAAAAATCCCCCCAAACCCCAAAAATACCCCAAAAAATCACCCAAAAAAACACCCCCAAAATGGGCAAAACCTGCCCAAAATGGCGGACGGACACTGGGGTAGGGGCCGGGTGACAAAAAAACCCCTCAAAAAAAACCCCAAACCCCCCCCAAATACTCACAAAACACCCGAAAACACCCCCTAAAAAAACCCCAAAGTAACTCCAAAAAAACCCTAAAAACCCAAAAAACTCCCCCCAATAACACCCCCAAAAAACGCCCAAAAAACCCCCAAAAGCTCTAAAAAAACCCCCCAAAATAGCCCAAAAATAACCCCAAAAAAATCCCCCCAAAACCGCCAACCCCCCCACCCAAAAAAACCCCAAAACCCCTGAAAAACCCACCAAAATCACCCAAAAAATAACCCCCAAAATGGGCAAAACCTGCCCAAAATGGCGGACGGACACTGGGGAAGGGGCCAGTGACAATAAAACCCCAAAAAGCCCCCGAAAATAACCCCAAAAAACTCCCCCCAAAACCCCCCAAAAATACCACCAAAATCGCACCAAAATACCCCACAAAACCCCCCCAAAATACTCCCAAGATAACCCCACACCCCCAAAAAACCCTCAAAAATCCTCAAAAAACCCCCAACAATGGGCAAAACCCACCCAAAATGGCGGACGGACACTGAGGGAGGGGCCGAGGAGGGGCCGGGTAACAAAAAAACCCCAAAAATACCCTAAACCCCCCCCCCCAAAAACACCAAAAAAGCCCCAAACCCCCCAAAACCCCCCAAATCCCCCCCAAAAAACCCCCCAAATCCCCGGCGGTGGGCGGGGCCTCACCTGTCTGCAGCAGCCCCGAGCTGCTGTTGCCGATGCCGAAATAATCCTCGACCTGGGGGGGGCACCCCTGGGGGCGGGGCCAGGGCTGGGCCCCGCCCACAGCACCCCAAGCCCCGTCCATCCGGTCACAGGCCACGCCCACGCGTCCCGTTAGCCCCGCCCACCCCGTCTAAACCCCGCCCACGCTGCACCTAAGCCCCGCCCACGCGTCCATTTGGCCACGCCCACACCCGCCCTAAAGCCACGCCCACCCTGCACCTAAGCCCCGCCCGCACCCGCCTAAGCCACGCCCACACCGCCCTAAAGCCCCGCCCACACCTGTCTAAGCCAATGCCATCCTGCCCCAAGCCACGCCCACTCTGTGCCTAAGCCACGCCCCGCGTCGCTAAGCCCCGCCCACCCCGCACCGAAGCCACGCCCACTCCGCACCGAAGCCACGCCCACTCCGCACCGAAGCCCCGCCCACACCACCACAAGCCACGCCCACCACGCCTAA
This sequence comes from Corvus moneduloides, assembly GCF_009650955.1. NCBI lineage: Eukaryota > Metazoa > Chordata > Aves > Passeriformes > Corvidae > Corvus > Corvus moneduloides. The sequence continues at coordinate 5,506,231 of NC_045502.1, read as the reverse complement.
ACCACGCCCATAGAGTCCAGAGCCACGCCCACCCTGCCGAAGCCCCGCCCGCAGGCCCCTTTAGCCCCGCCCACCCCGCGCAAAGCCACGCCCATTGCGCACTGAGGCCCCGCCCACCCCGCACCGAAACCACGCCCACTCTGCACCTAAGCCACGCCCACAAATGGGCCAAACTAGCCCAGAACTGCTGATGAACACTGGGGGAGGGGCGGGGAGGTTAAAAACACCCCCAAAACAACCCCAAAACAACCCCAAAATACCCAAAAATCCCCCCCCAAACAACCCAAAAACAACCCCAAAACCCCCAGAAAATACTCCCAGAAAAACCCAGGAAAACCCCCCAAAACCCCCCCCCAAAAATCCCCCAAACCCCCACAAATAAAAACCAAAAAAGCCCCAAAAGATACCAACAAAATAACCCAAAAATACCCCCCAAAAACCACCCCAAAACCCCCAAAAAATGACCCCCAAGACCCCGTCCAAAAACCACCTCCCAAAAAACCCCAAAAAATCCAAAAATACCCCCAAAGAAACCCCAAAAATAACCCAAAACCCCCCAAAAAACACCAAAAAAACCACCCCAAAATAACCTCCCCCAAAATACCCCCAACAAACCCCCCAAATAAACCCCCCCCAAATAAACCCCCCCCAAAAAAATCCCCCCAAACCCCAAAAATACCCCAAAAAATCACCCAAAAAATCACCCCAAAAATGGGCAAAACCTGCCCAAAATGCTACATCTGCAGCTTCCAGAGACGAAGAGAAAGAGATTGAGGTGGATGTGAAGGAGGAGATGGAGGAAGAGATGGAGGCGGAAATGGAAGAGTACATGGAGGACATGGATGTTGATGGAAAAGACGAGGAGGACAACATGGTCCTGGGATGAAGAGGGACTCCAGCAGTAGGACGGGTATGTGCTCCCCACAGGCAGAGTGGGTGCCCTGCTGCCAGGCTGGGGCTGGGCTGGGTGCCCCGCTGAGGGACACGGTGCCCCGTGGGCTGCATTCTGGCAGCACAAGCACCATCCCCAGCCTGTCCTGCACTTGCTTTGGCTCACACAAGCCCCATGCCAGTGCCTGGGGCCTGACCCCCAGCCCCAGCCAGGCTCAGCGCTGGCAGCAGAGTCCCGCTCTGCCAGTGTGTCCCAGCCTGGGGCACATGGAACAGCCCTCTGTGCCTGACTGCAATGACTGTGTCACTTGCTTTTCTTCCAGGACTGATGGAGATCCAGGGCAGAGATGGCACCCTTCGGTAGATACCTTTTAGGGTTTCTTTTTCTCTTCTGTAAATACGTTTAATATAGTTTTGATAGATATGTTCTTGTAAATACCTTCTATAGATCGTTGTTGTTACAAAGGTTCTTACAATGTAAATATGTTCTGTAGTTGGTTTTTGTTGCTGCTCTTATCTAAATAAAGGATCTTTGTTTTTCACACCTCAGTTCTCTTGGCATTTTCTTTGGGCACAGGCCTCCATGGACCAAGAGTTCCTTTGGAAACCCCCTCTGTCACCAGACTCTGGTACAAGCATAACACAAATTGATCCTCGTAGTTAAAGGCGTGACATGAATTGGCACAAATTTGTCCCTTGGACTTTCTAGCACAGTAAATGTCAGTGCTCCTAATCCCCAATTCCTAATGAAAGCTTTCAGTCTCCTCACCTGCCACAGACATGTATTGCCGAGATTTGCTTCTGGGCTCTGGCCTGAATCTCGCTCTGGAAATGCCAGTGGCTCAGCTGAGAGCTGTGGCAATGATTTACATTGCATTGAGAAGGGCCACAGTCCTGCAAGGGTCTTTCATCAGGAGCAAAGAGCGGCCTGGAGTGTGGGCAATGCTGGATCTGTACCACGGACTGCTCATCCTTCACCTTAATGTGGAGCTACCCCCAAAGCCGCCATGTATCACTTTTTCTATTTCCCCTGGTGTGGATATTTTGGAGCAGCTGTTCCATGTGGCTTTTTATGGTGATCCTGTGGGAAGCAGCCATTCGCCTGCTGTGATATCCTCACAACTAAGATGAACTCCTCATTCCTTTTGATTTTATTTGGGGTTTTTTATCTGTTTGTTTGATTGGTTTGTGTGGGTTGGTTTGTTTGGGTTTTTGTCTTTTTTGGTTGGAGTTTTTTGCTTGCTTTTTTAGAAATGTCTGGTGAAGCTGGCACAGCCAAACTCAAGAAAATGTAAACCAGGTTCGACTTTCCAGAAATTACTTTGGACTGGGTTTAGCTGCATCTCCCAGGCTCAGGATTATCAAGATATTTGCAGGTTTTGCTCTGCACCATCAGCCTGCTCAGATTCTGCTCGGAAGAAAGGGGACATCATTCCAGGCAGCCTGGACTGAGCATGTGGCTCCTGAGTAGGGTTTGTTGTTTAGGAAACCTGCTCAGGCTTTTCCATTCTTCCCTTACAAACAGGAAAACTTCTCCTGGGCCTGTGTGCAGGCAGAGCCCTGAGAAGAGCAGTTGGCACATGGTGCAGTGGGCTGGGACAGCCAGCTGCAGAGCTCAAGGGAAGAAGCCCAAAGTGCCACAATGGCTCCTTGGCTTCATGTGCATCACCTGTGTCACCATGGTCTCCTTGATTCCATGAGGCCCCACTGGGTCACAATGGCTCCTTGGCTTCATGCGCATCACCTGTGTCACCACGGTCTCCTTGATTCCAGGAGGCCCCACTGTGTCACAATGGCTCCTTGCTTCCATGAGGTTCCGCAGTGTCACCATGCTCACCTTTGATCCGCATTGTCATAATGGACAATTGCTTCCATGAGGCCCTGCTGTGTCACACGGGCCCCTTGGTTCCATAGGCTTTATATTGGAACAATGGACTCCTTGGTTCTGTGAGCTACCCTGCTTTTTGCAGAGGTGTCTTTGGTTCCAACAAGGCCCCGCTGTGTCTCAGTGCACCCTGGCTTCCATGCGCATCTGGAGTATCACAAAGGCTCCTTGCTTCCACGAGGTCCTGCTGTGTCACAATGGATCCTGTGCTCCATGAGGCCCTCCAAAGTCATCATGGACCCTTGGTTCCATGAGGTTCCATTGTGTCCCAGTGGTCGCCTTGGTTCCATCAGTTTCCTTAGTGGCACAATGCTCTCCATGCTTCCATGATTCCCCACAATGTCACAATGCTCTCCATGGTTCCATGAGGCCCTGCTTTGCCACAATGGTCCCCTTGTGTCCATGAGGCCCCGCTGTGTCCCAATGGACGGATGGTTCCATGAGGTTCCATGCTGTCCCCATGGTCTTCTTGAATCCGCAGTGTAACAATGGACCATTGCTTCCAGGTGGCCTCTCTGTGTCACAACGGGCTCCTTGATTTCATGATTCGCCACGGTGTCACCATGGAGCCTTGTTTCTAGGAGGTTCTGTACTGTCACAATTGTCTCCTTGATCCCATGAGCCCCTGCAGTGTCACAATGGCTCCTTGCTTCCATGAGGAACACAAAAGCTTTGCATCAACACTGAGCAACAGCTGCTGAACACACCTGGGAGCACCTGCTTGCATCAAAAGAGGGCTTCAAGCTGAGAACGGCAGCAGCAGCTTCCATCTGCAACAGAGAGCCAGGCAAAGGACAGGGACAGAGAATCCAGTGGAAAGACTGCGAGAATTCTCCTCCCAGAGATCATTCCTGCTCACAGTGTCCCTTGTAGAAAGGGGACATCATTCCAGGCAGCCTGGACTGAGCATGTGGCTCCTGAGTGGGGTTTGTTGTTTAGGAAACCTGCTCAGGCTTTTCCATTCTTCCCTTACAAACAGGAAAACTTCTCCTGGGCCTGTGTGCAGGCAGAGCCCTGAGGAGAGCAGATGGCACATGGTGCCGTGGGCTGGGACAGCCAGCTGCAGAGCTCAAGGGAAGAAGCCCAAAGTGTCACAATGGCTCCTTGGCTTCATGTGCATCACCTGTGTCACCATGGTCTCCTTGATTCCATGAGGCCCCACTGTGTCACAATGGCTCCTTGATTCCATGAGGCCCCACTGTGTCACACTGGCAACTGGCAGCTCCAGGACACTTGCTGCTCCTAGGATGCTTTTCTCTGGGAAAATCTTCTTGGACATGGCCTGGCTCCACCTTTACTTCCAGGCCTTTCCTGCCCATCTGCATCCTCAGCCACAAGCAGCTTCTGCAGATCGACGTGGCTCTGGGGGAGCAGGGACTCCTGTCTGGGGGCAAAGAAAACAAAGCCAACTTGTAAGAAGAGAACCTGGAGCTTCTAGTTAGAAGAGAAAGGACTATTCAATCAAGGCAGGGCCGATGGAGGAAACTTTCTAAAATGGAACAAGCAGCAGAAGCACAGTAGTTTTGCAGAAGAAATTCCCCTCCCAGCACTTGGCTTAGGGAAAAAGCCTGATGTTGCTATGAGAGACTTGAGTTCATGTCTAGTATTGGGTAGCAGACATCGGAACATTTAGACTATTGGCTTTCCAGGCTCATGCTATTCGAACCTGAGAGTGAAACTATTCTGGAAGAAATGTTTCTGCTCACACCAAGACTGGGGACCGTGCATCATTCATACCTTGCACCTGTCCAAAGGCCTTCTTCTGTCTGCGCTCCGGCAGCTCTCACCGAGGCTCGCGCAGGGATGGAGGCTCTTGCCAGAAGTATCCCAAGCGTGGAGATCTTCCTCATCCTGCTCCTCCACTGCTGACGTCAGGGAATTCCCTGGAGCTGCAAACACCTGCCTTTGCTGCTCAAGGATCTTCTCTAGCACCATGCCAAAGGCCTTCTCCTATGGCAGCGCTGCAGCATCGTGCGAGTCACGGACTGGAACTGGCACCTCCAGGAAAGTTCTGCTGGGAAACACCCGTCAGCCATTCCCTGACTGCAATGAGCTGGCCTCCTATTCCTCTGCAAGGCTCCTCCTGGCCACGTGCATCCTCAGCAATGACACGGTTCTGCTGAGAGCCGCGGCTTGGAGGGAGCAGGGAGTCCTGTCCAAAGGGCTTCCTCCATCTCCAGTCCTGCAGCTCTCACAGAAGTACCAGGTATGGTCAAGTCTCCTGCCAGGAGTATCCGATGTGTGGAATTCATCCTCATCCTTCTTCTCCATTGCTGGTGACTCTAAGTGCTCTGCAGATGGGAACATCTGCCTTTGCTGCTGGAGCATTTTTTCCAGTACCACACCAAAGTCTTCTCCTATGGGTACTGCCACATCATTCTTGGAACCTTGGTTGGGAACTGGCGGCTCCAGGAGAATCGCTGCTCTGCCTCTGGCTTGTGGGAGTGCCTTACTGGAGGCCTCCTCTTTTCTATCTCCTGCTTAAACAAGAAAGGCTTCGTAACTTGACTGCTCTATGCCAGCTATGAATACATCATCTCTTTTGCAACTCTTTTATAGTGGACACAGAGTTTGTTGAAGCTCATTCTCACAACTCTTATCATGACTATGCCTCATAACTCTTACAACTCTTATTAGTTCATAACCTGGATTACACATCGTCTCTGTCCAGATTAGAATTTTAAAATATACAATACAATTCTCAATATCCTCTAGCTACAAGATGTAACCACACGTATTTGTCCTTTTTTATTTTTGCAACAACATTGGCAATTGTTTCTCTCTTTAATATTTTTCCCTTCGGAACTCACCTGTTTCCTGTTTTCACTTCCTCTACTCAGAAGACCTTTCCTTTGGTTTATTCTTGTACTGATTCTCCAATCTTTCCAGGCTACTTTATAGAGATGTAGCTGGTGCAACATATACTTCTTAGATAGTTTTTGTTGTTTTGATTTGTACTACAGGAAGATGATAAAACACGTATTTTACATTACCTTGGACGGCAAAAATTTTTTGCATTTTTAATGGAAAATATATTTTTAAAGTTTGGATAGCATAATTTTTAAAAAATAGTTTCATTACCTGTCCAGTAGCCATAACATAGATCTGTATCTATCATCTAAAAGTAAAGCCAGCTTTTGATTTGATGCACACATTGAGACTTTATCCTGTATGAAATAAAGCAGAAAAAATACGCTATTACAGTTTTATCTTCAACTGCACATCACTTCTAACCTTGAGTGAAGGCTCTGCATTATTGAATAGAACCAACTGAGGCAGTGCAGCTCTCGGTTAACACATGATCAGAACCTTAGACTGCTAAGGAAGAGCAGGAAATAGTTTGGCTGCCACCACGAGGCAACAGCACATTGTCCTGTTGACATTCTCACGGTCAGAGGGAAACTGGAACCGAGCAATCCCATTCCTCTACAACCACCCTTATGCTGCAGAGATGGAGCCCTGAGCTCAGCAATGCCATTTGTGACAGAGCTTTCCCAGGTGGGAAGGCATCCTCCCTTCCCAGAGGTATTGCAAGTTCCCCTCTCCCCACTCCATTCCATCCGTAAATGGAATGCTGACAATCCATAAAGGTTATACACTACAACACTGGCATGGATTTTTTTTTCCTTAGGTAGATCTAAGGCAGTCTGGGAGTTGCTCAGCCTCTTGTGCCCTCTTCAAGTGAGCATTTGTAACTTTTCTTCCTACAATAATCCAACCAAACAACTTGGTTACTGCTCCAAGTAATTACCAGAAGCTTTGGCTGTGTTTTCCCATTGTATTTTACTTAACCCAATATTCTGCAAATATTGACATTTCTATATTTGAAATTCCCAGCATATTACAGAGATTTCATAGGTGATCTTCAAACTTGAGAGGTGACATTGACCACAGAGTAGTAATAAATAGGAAATACCAGGACAAAAGTTAATCCAATACACACCCCCAACAATCCTCAAATTTTTTTTTTTTTTATTTTTTTTTTATTCTGGAAGAAACAAATTTAACAGCACTGCCATGCATGCAACAAAGTGACCCAGGCATGAAGATGAGCAAGCTGTTGGTCCTTCACATTCCAGTTTTCAAGGGTGACATTAGTGGGACACTGCTTGGAGCACTGCAATGATATCAAAGTAATCCATTAAACTTCCTGCTAACTGGAAATTTCTTTTAAGATGCATAGATAATACATGGCTTATTACTTACACATACAGGCAAAAGGAAAAAACAAGTTTCACCACATTCTCATAAACCTCTGGAAATAAAGTCCTATAAACTTAACTGCCTTTCTCAATTTGAGAAATTGCTACTGCTATAACATTACCTGTACTGGACCTTGTCAATTGGATGCTTTTGCCCAGACTCCTTGCTCCATATATGTCATTTACACCACAGAAAACAAGACAGAATCCTATCCAAGCAAAAATTCAGTGGGAATGGAGAACTCGGCAACACCTGATTCTTTCTGTGCAACATGCACTACAGCTTTCTTTCGGTCTGATCAAACACTTCTTATGGCAAAGATCATCATCCTATAATCTGGACTACGGACTGACTTCCTGGCTCGACGTGCCTCATCACCGCCAACCTGATCCATTATCTGGACATTGACTGAGCCTGACCGTACCCTCTGCAACCACCACCTCCCTGGGCAACCTGTGCCAACGCCTGACCACCCCAACAGCGAAAAAAATTTTAATATGTAATCCGAATCCCCACTGTCCCATTTGAAGGCCACTCCCTCTAGTAGCCCGTAGGCTTCTTTTCAGAAGCGATGTGAGGGGAAGGCGGCTCGCCGCTCCCCTTTGCCCACACGGCTGGCTCCCTTCCAGGCCCAATCCCACACACGGTAAGGAAGGAACGCACCCACCCACACGCACGGGGCCACTCCTTCACCGGGGCTCTGTCAGTCCCCTGCCGGGGGCCGGTCACTCCCTCACCGGGGGATCACTCCCCCACCAGAACCAGAACCAGAACCAGAACCAGCGGGGCCTGTGCGCAGCGACCTTTCCTCCGTGGTTGCACCGCCAGCACGGCCGGCAATGCGGGCGCGCAGAAGGCGCTTCGGCCACTGGGCAGGAGGGATCACTACATAACCCAAATGTTGTGGAAGACTGGGAATTGGTGTCCAAGGACACAGTTTACACCTGCACTTGGCTCGCAGCATCCCCCTGCAGCGCTACGGGCTGGTTACTTCAGGCAGCCACGGAGCCCTTAAGGGGAACTGGGCCGCCTTGACTTGTTAGCAAAGTGGCCACAGAGTCCCTAAATCAGACTGGGCTGCCTGGAGTTGTTACTAAACTCCCCACATTGCACTGACCATTCTGTGCAATTTCCAATGGCCCCGCAGAAAAAGACCTGGGGGTGGTGGCCAAGAGCTGCTGAACACGAGCCCAGGTGTGCCCAGGTGTGCCCAGGTGGCCAAGAAGGACATCGGCATCCTGGCCTGGGTCAGCAACAGTGCGGCCAGCAGGACCAGGGCAATGACTGTCCGTCCCCCTGTTTTGGGCACCGCTGAGGCCCCACCTCGAATCGTGGGGTCAGTTTTGGGTCCCTCACTGCAAGAAAGACTTTGAGGTGCTGGAGCGTGTCCAGAGAAGGGAATTGAGCTGGGGCAGGCTCTGGAGCACAAGTCTGAGGAGAAGCGGCAGAAGCAGATGGGGGGGCTCAGCCTGGAGAAAAGGAGGCTCAGGGAGGACCTTCCCTCTCTCTCCAACTCCCTGGAAGGACACCGGCTTGGGTGGGGATTCCTAACCATAAGGTATCTATCCCATGGTCTTTTGCGCCAAGAAGATTGTCACTGTATCTTTAGGATTTGGCAGCCAGGAAACCTTGGGGAGTGTTATAAACATATATTATAATATTGGCTTCTCGCAAAGTATAAAGGTAGATATTATATAATGTTAGAAATGCTTTTTCTGTGTGGATGTAGTTTTCTCTCTTTTTAGCAAGAATGTTAGCAAGTGTGAGCAAGTAAGATAACCTCCAAGCGAGCAGAGGATGAGGCCCGAGAAGCTGCTAATCAACACTTTGTCCAGGGAACAAAAGGGCCCAAAGGCTACTCCGCCCAGAGAACGGGCAGCCAGGAGAGTCCGAGAGCCGCTATCACTGCTCTGCCCGGGGGGCAAAGAGGCCCAAAGCTGCAATCAGCCCTGACTGTCTGGGGAATTAAGAGATCCACCCTACCATCGACTCTTACCTAGCGGGCCCAACTCCAAGAATCAAAAGAAATAAAACCGCAAGGCAGAAGACTACGCATGCTCTAAAAAGGCAGACCCAAGGAGTGGCCATGCAGAACAGCTCCAGGAAAAGTTTTAATATGAATAGAGAACAGACAGTAAAAACGGTATAAAAAGGACTCACCTCGGGCATTAGGTGTGCTCTTGGCAGAACGCCAAGGCACCCGGCCGTTATCCCTTTGCTTTATTTTATGTGTCTCTTATTGTCTTTATATTAAACTCTTTAAATTCTCACAGGAGAGTGAACCTCGTTTTTCACAAATGGGGGCTCGTCCCGGATCTACACCTCGCCTCTGAAAAGCGTGGGAGGATTCAAGAAGCAAAGGGTAAGGCGCCTCCCGCCCAAGTTGGCAGGATCCTTGCTTAGCATCCTCTGGCACGGTTTGGTGGCAGCAGGGCAATACCCGGAGGACAAGAAAGACACAAAAATAAAGCAAATGAAAGAGAGCGCTCTCGACAAAAATCTCACAGACACTGGAAAAGAAACAGGACTGGTAAGTACTGTCCAAACAAAAAGGGGGTGGTTGCGGGAGATGAGTATGTGTGAATGAGACGCGGACTGGTTGCCCCAGATCTGCGAAGCGAGTGTGGCAGTCTCTGAGTGCTGCGGTTCCGTCTTGTTCACGAGAACAACGGCCAGCGAGGAGACGAAGCGAGAGATAAGAGGAGTGAAAGAATCTCCCAGGGGTGACTGGGACGGGGTCCCAGGGAAGGGGTTGCAAAGTGGGAGCTACCACCCCATATGCTGGGTTGAGGAAAACTCCAAGAGAACCCAGGGTCTAAAAGTACCCCAAGAGAAGTTGGGGTTGGATGCTAGCAGTGCTGGGTTGAGGGAAATCCAAGAGCACCCAGAATCCTAAGGATTATTTCATACCCATGGGTGGATACTAACAAGTGACTTGAAAGAGGTACCTTATTATTCTGTTGTGAGTAGGAATGAGTGAGTGAACAAATATTAAAAAAGAATGAATGTGTGAATGGAAAACTGTGTAATTAGAAGTTAACTTTGTTTTTGGGGAAGGTGGGCTATAATAAATTTTTGTTTTGTTTTTTGTACTGTGAAAGGGTGGGTAGTATTTTACAGCAGTGAAGATTGGTGTTTTAAAGGAATGAATTAGTATTTCAAAGGGGGGGGATAAATTGGTATTTTGATTAAGTTAGAACAGAGAACTCCTAGAAAAATGGGACAACAACCTAGTAAATTAAGTTCAAATTATAAAAGGGTGCCAGAAGATACACCCCAAGACAGTCCCCTTGGGGTCAAACTCGCGAACTGGGAAACTGATCCTTCTACAAAAGGAAAAGATAAAGTAAAAATGATTCAATTCTGCATGAAAGAGTGGGTAAAAAAGGAAATCAGATCTGATCATGTGTACTGGCCAAAATATGGGTCTGAGGAGGCATGGATTTGCCAGGCTCTAAATGTATTTGTAAATTCAAAAGAGCCATCTCACCCTGAGGAGGGAGAATATGCTTCTTGCTGGACAGGAATTACAAAACCTCTGGGAACCAAAGTCTTTAAAATATCAGAAACCCCAGAGGAGAAGCAAACAGAAGAGAAAAAAGGCTGGGACCCTTTAGAAGTATTGCCTCTGCCGCCAGTATCAGAAGCTGTCCCCCTCCCCCTGGCTCCGGGGGCCTTTCCCCTGCCAGCCACCCCTCTGCCCGCACCGGGGGCCTTTCCCCTGCCAGCCCTCCCGCCCCAAGGGAGCGGGGGGGGAGCCCTGCCCCCGCCCTTGCCGGGGATCCCACCCTTCCCATATATCTCGGGAATCCCAGCACCCTCAATTGAATCAAGGGAAACGTCACACGTCCCGGCTTCAGCCCCCACCTCTCCTGCCTTGAGAAACCCGGCTTCAGAGCCGGCCCCCGCCTCCTGTGCTCTGGAATATTTGGCTTCACTGCCATACCCCACCCCCACCCTCTGCACCACAGAATATTTGGCTTCAGCACCAGATTCTGAATCTGCCCCTCCTCCCCAGGGGAGTTCGGTGCTTTCTTCCCAAATAAACCCTCTTCTTAACGAAGGAGCACCATACCAGGATACAAGAGGTGCCATTAAGGCTCAGAGGCAGCCCAACAATCCCTCCATTGCTAAACAAACAGAGGGAAGTCGAGAAATTCATTTATTTCCATTAAGAGAAGTACCTATGGGAACCGGCTTTGTGAATGCTCCTCTAACCTCTACAGAGGTTAGGAATTTCAAAAAAGAAATTAAAGGATTATTAGAAGACCCCATAGGTACAGCTGAACAGTTGGACCAGTTCTTAGGTCCCAACATTTTCACTTGGGAAGAAATGCAATCAATAATGAAAATAATATTCTCCCAAGAAGAAAGAGAAATGATTAGAATTGCTGGAATAAAAATTTGGGAAAGAGAAAACCAACAAGGTCCACCCGGGGATCAGAAAATGCCCATTACACCTCCTAACTGGAACCAAAATGATGAAGCTGGGAGGGGACATATGAATGATTATCATAATTTGATAATCAAGGGAATAAAAGAGGGGGCACCCCGAGGACAAAATGTCAGAAAGGCCTTTGAGGGGCAGCAAGGGAAGGAAGAAACCCCAAGGGAAGGAAGAGGCTCCGAAAGAATATGAAACAATATTCTGGGATAGACCCGGAGTCCCTAGCAGGGCAAGCCCTGCTAAGAGTTAACTCTGTCACACATGCCTGGCCAGATATTAGGAAAAAATTGGAAAAAATAGAAGACTGGTATGAGAAACCATTACAAGACCTAATAAGGGAAGCTCAAAAGATATATGTCCGGAGGGATGAAGAAAAAGCCAAAGTGGAAGCAAAGATCATGATAGCCACTATGCGAGAGAGTACCTTCCAAAAAAATCTAAATCGAAAGCCCTCAGGTAACACTCCTAAATGTTCAAGATTCAGAAATGGTGGAAAGGAGAAAAATAAAACCTCAGCACAGTCAAGTTTCCAAGAACAACCCAGGGATGCCTGTTTCTATTGCAAGGAAGAAGGGCATCATAAAAGAGAATGCCCCCACCTGAGGAGGGATCTGAAAATATTTCAAGAGACACACACAGAAGAAAAATAGGGAAGTCATGGGCTCTATTTTTGGGGGGATAAATACCATCTGGAGCCTTTGATAACTTTAAAAGTAGGCCCCCAAGAGGAAGTATTAGAATTTATAGTTGACACTGGGGCAGAAAGGACTTGTGTGATGAATATTCCAAAAGGGTGTGATGTAAGTAATGATATGGTAAAAGTAACGGGAGCAAAGGGGGAAGGATTTAAGGTCCCTGTCATTAAAGATGTGGTTATTGAAGGGGAAACAAAAATAGGGATAGGGGATGTTTTGTTAGTTCCTGGGGCTGGCAGCAATTTATTAGGAAGGGATTTACAAATCCAGCTGGGGATTGGGGTCATACCAGAAGAAGGGAGAATGACAGCCAAAGTGTTAAAACTTAGCCAAGAAGATGAAAGAAAAATTAACAGAGAAGTTTGGGCTGGGGAAGGGAATAGGGGTGGACTAGATATTGACCCCATAAGGGTCACAACTGAAAAAGAAGAATGTCCCATTTGTGTACGTCAGTACCCTATATCTTTAGAAGGGAGAAAAGGCTTAAAACCAGTAATAGAAGAATTAATAAAGGATGGGACAGTGGAACCTTGTAAATCCCCTCATAATACCCCTATTCTCCCAGTGAAGAAATCTGATGGAAATTATAGACTAGTGCAAGATTTAAGAGAAGTAAACAAAAGAACATGGGCCTGCTACCCTATGGTTCCTAATCCCTACACTCTTTTAAGTAAAATTCCACCTCAACATCAGTGGTTTAGTGTGGTGGATCTTAAAGATGCCTTTTGGGCCTGCCCACTGGCAGAGGAAAGCCGAAATATTTTTGCTTTTGAATGGGAAGATCCAAACACAGGGAAAAAGAACCAACTGAGGTGGACTAAACTGCCACAGGGGTATTGTGAGGCCCCATGGGCAAGCCTTGGGAGAAATATTACAAACCTTCCCCACTCCCCCAGGAATACAAATTATCCAATATGTAGATGATCTTCTAATATCAGGAGAAGATGAAATTAAAGTTAAAGAAGCTACTATAAAGCTTCTAAATTTTCTTGGGGAAAAGGGACTAAGGGCATCAAAAAGGAAATTACAGTTTGTGGAATCAGAAGTAAAATATCTTGGCCACCTGATAAGCAAAGGTAGCCGAAAACTACGTCCTGAAAGAATTACAGGGATTTTATCCCTCCCTCCTCCCTCTTCAAAAAAGGAGGTTAGGAAACTGCTGGGGCTACTGGGATATTGCAGGCTATGGATCGAGGGATATACACAAGCAGTACAATTTTTATATGAAAAATTAACAGGGGGAGACAATATACAATGGACCAAAGATGATGATAATGAATTAGAAAAACTGAAGTTGAAACTAGCCTCGGTACCAGCCCTAAGCCTACCCTCACTAGAAAAACCCTTTCATTTATATGTGAATGCAGAAAATGGAGTAGCGCATGGTGTATTAGTCCAGGAATGGGGAGGGGTGAGAAGACCAATAGCTTATTTATCTAAACTATTGGACCCAGTAAGCCGTGGCTGGCCAGTATGCATTCAAGCCATAGCAGCTACTGCTATTTTGGTGGAGGAGAGCCGTAAGCTCACCTTTGGAAGTAAACTGATTGTATACACACCCCATGCGGTCCGAAATGTGCTAAATCAAAAAGCTGAAAAATGGTTAACAGACTCCAGGATACTAAAATATGAAGCAATTCTGATTGACAGTAACGATCTAACTATAGAAACAAGCAAAAGCCTCAATCCGGCCCAATTCCTCTATGGAGAACCAAAAGATGACCTGGCACATGATTGCTTGGAAATTATTCAATACCAAACAAAAGTTCAGGAAGATCTAGAAGAACAAGCCCTCTTAGAAGGGGAAAGAATATATGTGGATGGTTCATCCAGATGCTTGCAAGGAAAAAGAATGTCAGGATATGCCTTAGTCGATGGGATAAATATGCAGACCATCGAAAAAGGAAAACTACCTTCAAACTGGTTGGCGCAATCTTGTGAATTATATGCTCTAAAAAGAGCACTGGACCATTTAGCACACAAAAAGGGGACCATCTATACTGATTCAAAGTATGCCTTTGGGGTAATACATACCTTTGGAAAGATCTGGGAAGAAAGGGGTTTACTAAATTCAAAGGGGAAGGAACTGGTACATGAAGGCCTGATTTCAGAAGTGTTAGAGGCATTAAAATTGCCTGAAGAAATAGCTGTAGTGCATATCAAAGGACACCAAAAAGGGATGACCCCAGAAATAAGAGGGAATAATCTAGCAGACCAAGAAGCCAAAGATGCAGCAGAAAATGGGACTAAACGAATTATGTTAATCCTGACCCCAGAAAGGGGAGAATTAGAAATCCCCAAATTTAGTAAAGAAGAAGAAAAAGAATTATTTAAGATAGGGGGAAAACAGGATCAATCTGGAAAATGGAAACTCCCTGATGGGAGACAGTTACTTAATAAGCCACTCACTAAGAGAACATTAGAAGATATGCATCAAAAAACTCATTGGGGCACTCAAGCTTTGTGTGATCATTTTCTGAGAAATTATGGGTGTATTGGAATCTTTGGGGTAACAAAACAAATAACTAGGAACTGTATAACTTGCCAAAGAGTGAATAGGAAAATAATGAGAAAAACAACATTAAGAGGCCGTGAGTTAGCTCTGCAACCATTCCAAAGTATCCAAGTAGATTTCACTGAACTTCCTCAAGTACAAAGATGGAAGTTCCTATTAGTAATAGTAGACCATCTAACTCATTGGGTAGAAGCAGTTCCTGCTACTAGAGCTACAGCTAACGTAGTATGCAAAACCCTTCTGGAACAAATTATTCCCAGATATAGAATGGTTAATAAAATAGACTCAGATAGAGGAACACATTTTTCATCCAAAGTCTTACAACAAATAACTCAAGCCTTGGGAATAAAATAGGAATTACATACCCCCTGGCACCCACAAAGTTCAAGCCGAGTAGAAAGAATGAACCAGACTTTGAAAAAAACTTTAACAAAATTAATGATTGAAACTCAAATGTCATGGGTAAAATGCTTACCTTTGGCTCTGTTGAGAGTCCGAACACAGCCCAGGTCAGACCTGGGAGTATCTCCTTATGAGATGATGTTCGGATTACCCTTCCTTACCACTCAACATGAAACAGCCACTTATGAAGTAGGAGAAGTAAGTGTCAAAAAATATGTCACCACAATTGCCAGAACACTTGAAAATTTGAGGCTGAAAGGAATGATCCCTCAAACCACAACTTTAGAGTTCAAAATTCATAATATCCACCCAGGGGAATGGGTACTGGTAAAAACATGGAAAGAACAATCTTTGACTCCACAATGGGAGGGTCCTTTTCAGGTACTGCTGACGACTGAGGCCGCAATCTGGACCAAGGAACGAGGGTGGATCCATGCCAGCAGAATCAAAGGACCTGTAAAAGAACCTGAAGAATGGACTGTAATATCCAAACCAGGTGATACCAAATTGATTCTTAAACGGAGGCCAGGTGGCAATGAACTAGAACAAATCTAAATAATCCAAAAGATATGCAAAGAATCACACCTAACTGAGAAGTAAAAGCCAAATTTATATCAGTAGTTTCAAGTGCCCCCTGGAGAAATTCTGGGACATCTTGGAGAAGAATATTCTCACTTCAAACAGGAAGGGTTGGGACTGTATCAAACAGGGAACTCTCATATTCTGATTCTAGCCTGTGATTTGTATTGAGAAGGGGGAGAATCACAACTTCCATCAGTGCCACATCATATACCCTGTTTGAATCATTCTAATACGGGGCATGCCAGCCAGGTCAAATATAAGTAATTAATCTGGAAGGAAACTGGCATTTCACATCATCGACACCCTAGCTGTAAAAGGTGTCAAGCACAAATCAACCCCCTTATCCAGACAAAATCATAAGCAACAAAAGCAATAACTTTGCTCTGCAGATGGGAATTACCAGTGCCTGTTGAATGGGAAATACCTAAGATACAGTTAAAAAGGGTGCCAAAAGAAATTTGCCTAAAAGCTACAAAGGAAGTGACAAGGAAATAGAGGGCAAGACCGGGTTGGCCACTGTACTCGCCACCGAGAAGATCCAATACACCTGCTATGGGTTGCAACCTCATAGGCAAGGGAAGTGGGCGTATAAGCCATGCCGGACCTCTGTTATTCCTTCTTTTGTCACTTATCCTGGTCCCTTTCGGGACACCAGCAAGACCATGTTACAAATGCTATCGAAAGCTCTACATGGAAAGACACCGGGGCTTCTTTCTTATTACTCATACCCATATCAACAGTCACTGTTATGACTCGTCCAAATTAGGTATTTGTATGCATAAAGGGGAAAAATATTGGATTACAGAAAATTTGGGAAAAAGTGGAAACAGACTAGGAAGTAATTGTCCAAAAGGAGAAAAATGGATTTGTTTCACAGCTGCCACCAGGGGAACAGTCCAAGATTTGGTAAAAGAACAAGTGGTAAGTAAAAATACAAAGCCAGCACAGCAACCTCGCCCTATATTCACCTCACGCCAGGACCTGTATGCAAAGCTTAAACAACAGTTAAAAGAGGAAAACACCCCAAGGTTAGGAAAAAACCTGTTTGTGGAATTGGGGGAGAGGATAGGTAAAGAACTTAACATAACCAACTGTTGGGTCTGTGGAGGAGCTTTGATGACAGAAGAATGGCCATGGAAAGGTAGCAGCATAGGCCCAGTAGAACTCCTTAAATGGAACCGGACAAATATAAGAGGGGGGAACCGACCTGAAGGGTGGATTTTAAGTTCAACAGTGATAGGGGAAGAATGCCTCTGGCGAACTGAGAAGAACTTTCTTAATGAAGTAGGAAACACTCCCTGTAAAAGGTATAAAGTGAGCAACAAAACTTCAACGTGGTGGGTCCCAGAAAAACCAACTTGGTATTGGGCTCAGAAAAAAGGAAAAGGCTGTATATATGATAATGAAATTGGACTCTTTCCGTGTAATGACACAAGGAAAAATCCTTATTTTGGAATCCCAGAAATATCCAAATTTTGGGAGAATATAAATCAACAAGAAGGTGATTATTGGAAAGCACCAGATGGCTTATTTTGGATATGTGGGAAAAGGGCATACCCAAGACTCCCTTCATATTGGAAACGGAGTTGTACATTAGGAATCATTCAACCAGGGTTTTTCCTTTTACCAGAACCAGAGGGAGATCAATTAGGAATACCTGTCTATGAAGACTTCAAAAGAAATAAAAGAGATTTAATTGGAGGATTCCAAAAATGGAAAGATGAGGAATGGCCCCCTGAACGAATATTAGAAACATATGGGCCAGCTACCTGGGCACAAGATGGAAGTTGGGGATATCAAACCCCAATTTACATGCTGAATCGTATCATCAGACTCCAAGCCCTTGTAGAAATCATAACCAATGAAACAGCTGAGGCTATGGAATTAATAGTCAGCCAGCAACGCCAAACCAGAGCTGCAATATATCAAAATAGGCTGGCTTTAGACTATTTACTGGCTGAAGAAGGGGGTGTGTGCAGGAAGTTCAATACATCGGATTGCTGTTTAAAAACTGATGACAATGGGGATGATGTTCCAGATATCACCAACAATATCAGAAAAATAGCCCATGTACCGGTCCAAAAATGGGAATCAATGATGACTGCTAACTGGTGGGATGGCATATTGGGGAAAGAATGGTGGAAGAAGCTAGGTTTCTTCCTCTTATGTGCTACAGCTGGTCTAATATTTCTCCCTTGCTTGATCCCCTGCTTTATTCGGCTATTCACCAGCGTAGTTCAAGGCATGCAAGTTGTTGGCAATGCCTACTGACCCAAAGTTGGCTATGTCTGGAACAGCACAAAAAATTATAGTATTAAAAAAGCAAAGTGATATAAAAGACCCTCTCGAAGAAGCCAAATTGATCTGTGAAAAGAACGAACAGTCATTAGAAGCCAAGAAAAAAGAATTATTGCTCAAGGCAAATGATTTATAAAATAGAAAAAGGGGGGATTGTTATAAACAGATATTATAATATTGGCTTCTCGCAAAGTATAAAGGTAGATATTATATAATGTTAGAAATGCTTTTTCTGTGTGGATGTAGTTTTCTCTCTTTTTAGCAAGAATGTTAGCAAGTGTGAGCAAGTAAGATAACCTCCAAGCGAGCAGAGGATGAGGCCCAAGGAGCTGCTAATCAACACTTTGTCCAGGGAACAAAAGGGCCTAAAGGCTACTCCACCTGGAGAACGGGCAGCCAGGAGGGTCCGAGAGCCGCTATCACTGCTCTGCCCGGGGGCAAAGAGGCCCAAAGCTGCAATCAGCCCTGACTGTCTGAGGAATTAAGAGATCCACCCTATCATCGACTCTTACCTAGCGGGCCCAACTCCAAGAATCAAAAGAAATAAAACCGCAAGGCCGAAGACTACGCATGCTCTAAAAAGGCGGACCCAAGGAGTGGCCATGCAGATCAATTCCTAGAAAAGTTTTAATATGAATAGAGAACAGACAGTAAAAATGGTATAAAAAAGACTCACCTCGGGCATCAGGTGTGCTCTTGGCAGAGCGCCAAGGCACCCGGCCGTTATCTCTTTGCTTTATTTTATGTGTCTCTTATTGTCTTTATATTAAACTCTTTAAATTCTCACAGGAGAGAGAACCTCGTTTTTCACAATCCTCATTCAGAAAAGTTTTTAGAAATGACCAGAGAGGGGAAAAGCAGTCAATATGCTGAATTCTATGCAATTGATATGGCTTTAAAACAAGAAGATCTAGGAGAATGCCTTTCCTATACTGCTTCTTGGTCGGTAGCTAAATGGGTTCGCTCCATGGCTACCGACATGGGTAGGCAGAGCCTGGAAAATATATTTGTTGGGGTTTTAAGAGTTCTAGGGTTTTTTCTGTTAAAGGAATTTTCCCCCATACTGTTACTAAGATACAAATTGCTCTGTACTTAAGGAAAGACAAAGAGCTACCCTCTGGTGGTGGGGTGCGCCTGGCTATTCTTTTGTTTCACCTGGGTGTGGGGTCCATCACTCTCTGGGTTCGAGAGAGAGAGGAGTCTGCTTGCTTCGGCTACTTTTCTTTCTGCTGGAAACAACACCGGGATCCCAAAGCCGCCTTCCCTGCCCCACTGGAGGCCGGGCTGTGGCTGCCCTGCCCCGTTGCTGCTTCGAGCCCTTCGCTACGTTGTAGCCATGCTCGACCTGCCTGCCCGACCTCCGGGGTGTTCCTTGCTTGGATACATCGCGTCTGCCACCCTGGATTTGTGCCCGTCCCTGCCGTTCCAGCCTGCCGCTCCAGCCTGCCGCTCCAGCCTGCTGCTCCAGCCTGCTATTCCAGCCTGCTATTCCAGCCTGCCGTTCCAGCCTGCCGTTTCAGCCTGCTGTTCCCAAAGGTCCAGCTGGACACCGAGGCCAGCTGTCCAGCGGTTTGTGAAGCCTTTGTTCCATCCCTTCCCGGGATCCCGGGGCACCGGTGCCGCGTGCTCCCCGAGCTCGCTCCGGAGCGCCCCCTGCAGCCGCGGGGGAACCATCGCACCTGCCCTGCTCACTGGGAGCCGCCAGCGCCCCTGCCGGCTGCGAGCGGAACTGCACCCGAGGGGAAAGGGCCCAGCAGCCGAGAAGGCTGGGACTGGGTTTGGGATTGTTTGCTGTTACTGCCATAGGTATTGCTGTTTGTTTGACTGGTTATATATATAATAGTAAAGAACTGTTATTCCTATTTCCCACATCTTTGCCTAAAGGCCCTTGATTTCAAAATTATAATAACTCGGAGGGAAAGGGGTTACATCTGCCACTCCAAGGGAGGCTTCTGCCTTCCTTAGCAGACACCTGTCTTTCAAAACCAAGACAATACTCCAAAGAGGTCTGGGGAAAGGAACTGTGGAGTGATCTTTGGGAAATGGTACAAAGAACTGAGTGACTGTGGTTCATGTTTATGCCCATAGTAACACAGACACTTTAGAGCAACTTTATAACTCTATTGCCGGCAACCAGGCAAAGATTTCCCAAGCCAGACCAGAGTTGCCTCCAAAGGAGGCTTGGCAAAATGTGCACACCAAAAATGTGTGCACCTTGGACAAAAAGCCACTTACAGGTGGGTTCAAGAGCGTGGCATTGCCATGTCACTCGATATGAGTAGAACTAGAATTGCTCAATGCCCTGTGTGCCACCATATATACAAACGCCCAGTGCCAAACATTGCAAAAGGACTGCTGGGAAGAGGAAAATTGCCCGGACCAACTTGGCAAATGGATTACATTGGACCTCTACCCCAGGACCGAGGGTGTAAATATATCTGCTGTAGACACATATCCTGGGTATTTGATTGCCCATCCTTGTGAGAAGGCCACTCAGCATAGCACCATCTGTACTATAGACAAAATAATTCTGTATTACGGAATGCCATTACCGAGTCAAACAGATAATGGGTCTCATTTCCCGAACAAATTCATTCAGCAGTACACTGAGCAGAAAAATATTCAGTGGGGTTTTCACATACCATATTATCCCCAAGCTGTGGGATTACCTGAGCAAATGAATGGGCTATTGAAAGAGCAGTTGAGAAACCTGGGAGATGGACACCTGTCCTGGTGGAGAAGCCATCTCACTGATGCACTGCACATCCTTAACAATAGGCCCATCAGGGACAGGGACACAAAGTCAGGGGACGGGGCTCAGAGTCAAAGTATATCATGATTTGGTCAGAGAAACATGGTCTCTTGACACCCCCCTAAGTAAGGGAAGCTCCCAAAGATGGGGACATGATGAACGGCCACCTGAGAGAGTTACACAACATTATGGACCGGCCCCATGGAGCCCTAGCCAATTGGTGTCAGGGGCCAGAGAACCTGCCTGTAATCTGAACTGGACAATAAGACTGCAAGCTGTCTCGGAGATAATAACTAACCAGACGGCTGCCGCCCCTGACCTTATGGCCGACCAATCCACGCAAACGCGGAATGCGATTTTCCAGCATCGCGTGGTTTTAGACTACCGGCAGAAGAAGGAGGAGTTTGCAGGAAAGAAAATGAATCCAACTGTCACTTACAAATTGATGACAATGGAAAAGTAGGAAAACAGACAACTAGGGAGATGAGAAAATTAGCCCATGTACCAACCCAGACATGGGAATGTTGGGAACCAGATATATTCTTGTGGCTGCCAGGGAGACTGTGGCTCAAAGGGGCCCTTTCTCCTTTCCCTTTGTGCAGCTGCTACCTTCTTGTTTATTCCTTGTTTCGTTCCTTGTATTGTACGACTCATCCAGCACAGAGTACAGGGAAGGCAGCTCGCAGCTACGCCTCAAGATCAACCAACCCTACATGCAACAACTGCAGAGGCAGCGTGACAACCATGATTCATCCTGTAAGTCAGAGGAGCAACTGATGTGCTGAGGCCTGAGCAGCAGGCCTCAGCCAGAGCTGACCTACAGGATGAACCCTGGCCAATCTGTGACTAACACCATCAGTATTATTTAGCTAAAAACAGATGACAAAGATGCTTATGCTAGCTGTTTAATGCCAAAAGGGCTGCTTTAGAAACTTTCCCATAACCGTGTACAGTTATCTGCAAGAAATGGATAATTTAAGAAGCTTTCCCCAGCTGACATGAATAAAGGTTTGTTTGCAGGGTGTTTGAGGGGAAACCCTCCCAGGCAAGGCCTGGGCACTGGCCAAGCTGTGGCCCCTGCTGGTTGCAAAGTGTGCCATCAGATCCAGGTGTTTCCGGGCTAAAAACACAATCAGGTCACTTGGACTTCCTGATTTGGGCCTATAAAAGCTGGACCCACGTTTGGGGCAAATTTGGAGGCCTCACATACGGGTAGATGCACCCATAGGATTTTCCCAATTGACGGGAAGGGTTCTCCAGCTCCTTGCTGCGAAACTGGGCTCCCCAACGACTGCAGATCTGGATGATGGTAAGGTATTTAGGCAATTGGTGATGCATCTTTCTAAATCCCTCTCCTTTCTCTTGGATAGTAATAATTAGCTGCATTACCTTGCTTATTTTTGCTTGTTGCTAAAGCCAAGCCCCTAGTTTTATTGAATGTATCATTTTACATTTGCAGTTCCTTAATTTCACAGTAAAATAAGAGCATTCTTTCCAGTGCTGTCTGTGTCCTTTAAATCGCCTCTGCCCCTTGGCAGAACAAGAGGAGGCCCCTGAGGGGCTGGGGTGGTGGGAAGGCCCGAGGAAGTGGCTGTCAGAGGCCATAAGCAGCCTCCAGGCAGCCGCCTCGTTCCTGCCGCCCGCTGCTCCGGCACTTCCCCCGAGCATCTCCCAGGCCTGCGGCAGAAGCCCTCACGGCCGGGCCTCAGCACGAGGGTGGGGACCACCCCGAGGTGCTGAGGCTGGGCTGGCTGGGGACCCGGAGGGCAGGGGGCCCTGCTGGGGCACGGCCCCTGGCTGCTGCCAAGAAGGGGCCGTGGGCAGAGGCAGGGCTGGCGGCCAGCCCGGGCCCCCGCGGCTGCCCAGGCCACGGAGCTGTGACCGAGGCCCCCCTGACACAGAGCTCTGGGCCCGCACAGCTGCTGCCATCATGGGGAGGGCGGCGATGTCTCCTCGAGCAGGGCTGCCGAGTCGCTGCTGCCAAAACAGCTCTGGACGCCACAGAAACAGCAGCAGAGTGTGCACAGGAACAGCAGGAGCCCCAGTGCCGGCACCAGCTCAACAAGGCATCCGCACCAGCCGGGACGCCAAACGGGGCGACGCTGTGGGCACAGCTGCACGTGGCTTGGCAAAAGGCTCCAGCAGAATTGGCCACAATGGCTTCCTCTTGCCTTGCCAGCCTCACAGCGACGCTTGGCAGCTTCAGCTGCAGCCTGTGCCCCTGACTGACTTCAGTGGCCGTGCTTGAGGGCACACTCGCCTTCCACAGTCAGGCGTCCCAAGGCAGCGGCATTGGTGCCATCGTGAGAGAGAGACTCTGATGGACACAAGCCCTGCACTGCAGGTGCCATCCCTCTCCTCCATGCAGGCCCCCTAAAGACACGTACATGAGCTTCCAAACTAAATCCTGGACGTGCTTGGAACAAAGGAAGATGCAGCCGGCACTAAAGAAAAGCAGGGAGTGCTGGCAGACGTTCAGGGGCGGAGGGAAGCGCTTTGCTGTGTGCAGAGGAGATGGCCCGGTTCACAAGCTCAGGCTTTGCTGCCAGAGGATCCTGCTTTGCTCTTGCTGGAGGCCATTCCCTACCAATGCCTGGCCCTCCATTGTTCCTGCATCACATCTGCTGGACCTGTGGCAACAAGTGTGTCCCGAGTCCCTGTGACAGCAGGAAAGGGTGAGACCTGTGTGCTTCCAGCGCCTGTCTTGGCTGCTCCTTCAGGGTGCTGGCACCATCATCAGAGACACAGAACAGCTTCTCCTCCCAAAGCTATCCCTACCCTCTGCGCTTCCCCAGGTGGCTCCCTTGATGTTCCCTGGGGAACCTCCCTGTTTGTGGCCGTCCACTGCCCTGCTCAGCAGGGACGCAGTTGTGTTTGGACGTGAGCTGCCACAGCCAGACACGCAGCAACGGGAATGTTGAATATCAGAGGCTGGGCCCATTCTTTCATTTCCAGAATGCAAGAAAGACAGAAAAGCACAAGGAGACGTCACAGTGTCTCTGTAGAATCTCTTTGTCCTGTGAAACTCTGCAGCTGATGCTGTTCTGGTGCTACTGCTAACCCCTTCCATGAAAAAATTCACTCCAGGAAGGAGCAGCATCTCCTGTTGGATACCAAGTGCTGCCCCAGTCACTCCAGGTGCTCCTGCCAACAGCCCCCTGTAGGAAGGAGCACAGACCCCAATGCACCTTGGCTTTGGCTGCCCTCTGGCAGAGAAGCCCCCGGGGGCACAGGTCTCTGGGGCAGGAGATGGGCACCAGCGCTGCCAGGGCTCGGGGGTGCAGGTCTGCTTCGGAGGGGATTCTGCCACACCTGCTGATTTCAGCGCTCCCCGGGCCCCAGGGCTCAGAGCAGCATTCGTGCCCTGGCCCACACGTTCCTTGTCTGTGTCACAGCCCCGGCTTTAGGATGGCCACCGGCCGGGACGTGTCCCAAGGAGGCCGTGCCAGCTTCTGTGGAAGACCCCGAGCCCTTCCCGTGGCAGCTGCGGCAGCAGCCGTGGGGGCTCCTGGTGCTGCCCCGAGCCCGCAGAGCAGGGGAGCGTTTGCTTATGGCTGGAGCCGATGCTAAAGTTCCTGTTGGGCTCTCTTAGACACTTGGGGCAAGGCATTCCTTCCAACCTGGGCCACTTGGGGTGGGCTGGGGGCGGCCCCAGGGCAGGTGGCAGCGTGTGCAAGGGCCCTTTGTGACACGGTGCAGCATGGTCACCGTGGGGTGGAACGGGACAGGGTGTCCCAGGGCCCTTTGTGACACGTGCTGACATAGGGGCTGGCGGCGACGCGGCCACGCCACAGTGCTCGGAGCACGCGACGGGACAGGACGGGACAGAGCGGTGCCGTGAGGAGCCCCCGCACAGCGCACTCGTTCCTCGCTGACCTGGAGCTTTTCCGAGGCGTTATTCCTGCAGGTGACCTCGAGGCCAGACCACAGGACTTGGTGACCTGTGGCCTTCTTGAGGCTTCTCTTTTGCAGGTGCCCTCGAGGGCAGACCATGGGACTTGGTGCCCTGGAGCTTTTCTGAGGCACCTGCCATCCCTGTGGCCGGTGCCCTCAAGGCCAGACCGTTGGCTTTGCTGACCACAATCCTTGACGAGGAGTCTCCTGTCCTTGTGGCAGGAGCCCTCTGAGACCAGGGTGCAGGACTTGCTGTCCTGTAGCCTTCCAGAGGCTTCTCTGCTGCTGGTGCCTTCAAGGCACAAGGGCAGGACTTGTTCACTCAGAGCTTTCCCAAGGAATCTCTCTTGAAGGTGCCCTCGAGGCCAGACTGTGGCATGGCGGGCAGATTCCGTCGCCTGTTCAAGGTGTTCAGGGGGAAAAAAGGCCCTGGAGCTGCCCCAGCACAACAGCCCGAAGAGCTGGAGCAGTTCCAGCCACGGCAGGACGGTGAGTGACAGAGCTGGGCCACAGGGCTGATGGCGGCACCCAGCTTGGCACCATCCCATCCCATCCCATCCCATCCCATCCCATCCCATCCCATCCCATCCCATCCCATCCCATCCCATCCCACCCCATCCCATCCCATTCCATCCCATATCGCATCGCATCCCTGGAGAACAGGCCCATGGATAGGATGGAAGAGGGGCCGGGCCAGACCCTCTGCAGCAGCCGTGCTCCATCCCCCGGGCATCCCGGGGCTGTCCCTGCCTGGGGAGCGCAGGGCTGGGCTGCGTTCTCCGGCCTCTCCTGCAGCCCCTCAGCTCTGGCTGCGCTCGCTCTTTGCCAGATGCAGCCCCGGACCGGACACAAGAGCAGGACCGTGCCCACGGCCGCTTCCAGAGAACAGTGCAGGTACCTGCAGCCATCCCCACCTGGGCTGGGCCTGCTGTCGCTGCTCAGCCGAGCACCGCGCCTGGAGCACCCCTTGGAACAGCCCTCCCTTCCCTGTCCTTTGTTCTCCTGCAGATGTTCCGGAAGTTCATCCGCATTCGGCGTGGAAAGACCAGCACCACAGCAGCTGAGGGCACAGCTGAGCCTGACTCTGGGCTGACCGAGCTCCAGGCAGAGCCTGATGTCAGCACAGATATCACTGCACTCTCAGAAGACTCTGACAGTCCAATGAATGATCACACGGTGAAGACTGACAGGGCAGTGACTGAGGACATGGCCATCACAAACACCAACACCGGAGAGACTCAGGGCATCCCAAATACTGACACTACGCCCATTCCCACTGGGATTCATGCTCCTGAACTGGGTTATTTCAAGGAGAGTGCTGTTTCTCCTCAGCAGCAGGTAAGCAGCCTGGGGCCAGGGCTGGAGACTCCAAGGATCGTGTGCCCCATCAAGCCACGGCTTCTGGGCCCCCTCAGCCTTTGAGACCAGAACAGTGAATCGAGAAGGGAAGCATTTCTTGGGGGCAGCTGGGGAAGTTGCTCCCTTGGACAGTGCTCCAAGTCTTCCCCATGCCTCCTCCAGGTGCCAGCCATGGTGAGCAACATTCACCAGAGTCTCGGGTCCCATGTCACTGTGGGCGCCAGGCTGGGCTTTAACCTTCTGAGGCTGGCTGAAGAGCACCCCGCTGATGTGGTGCTGACCCTCCTGCGCTGTGCCCCATCGTGTGACAGGTACGGGGCCCAGCTGCCTTGAGAGCTCGGGGCTCACCAGCCCTTAGGGCCCATCGCCCTGTGCCGCCTGTCCAATGGGGTCTGCCAGACAGGCGGAGAGCTGCAGGACCCTCGGGCCCCTCTGTTTCCTGAGCCTGCTGCCATGCTCCCTCCCTGCCCCTCAGGGCACCGGGGCTCTGTCACCTGGGCCCCCACAGCTGCACAGGGCATGGTACTGTGACTGAGACACCCCTGACTCAGAGCTCCGATCCCACAGAGCTGCCACAATGATGTGGAGACTCCTAGGCTTGTCAGGCAGCACACTGGAGAAGGTGCTGCCAACACTGCTCTGTGTGATGGAGGACTGGCCTCTGCACAGCATGTGCACCTCTGATGGGGACGACACACCGGTCCTTGCCCTGGCTGTGAGTTTCTGGAACTGGCCTTTGTTCACCCCCAAGCTGCCTCTCCAGCAGATCTCCATCCTCTCCCTGCCTCAAGCACTGGGTGAAACCTGGGCTAGGGGCAGGCTCAGGGGGCACCAGGCCCGGTGCTCCCCCTGCGTCTCCCCTCAGGCCCTGCCACATGGACAGCTCGGCACCGAGCGCTGTCTCGGGCTGCTTCTTTTGCAGGCAACTCTGGGGCTGTGGGTGATTGTCCAGGTGCCTCGGTGCCACGAGGCAGTGAACCTTTACTCCTCCCGCATCTTTGTGGCTCTGCTCTCCCATGTTGTCATCACCACACAGCAGATGCCAGAGGAAGTTGATCACTTCTGGAGAGCGTGCTGGGAGGAACACCGCCTTCCCACCAACCCCAACAGGTCCCAGTCCTCCTGTCCTTCCCATGCCCTTGTGGCCAGCGCCAGCGCTCCCAGTGTGACCTGGGCTTTGCTCTGCACACAGGTTTGCAGTGCAGGCCATGAAGGCTCTGCTCTGTCGACTGCGCTGTGACAATGAGGTGGTGGCTATGGAGCGCAAGCGTGGCTGGGACACGCTGCTGTGTGCTGACGCCCAGCACTATGCAGTGGGTCTGCTGGCCAGGTGAGACCCCCTTCTCCCCACTGCCCCCGGCACTTGTGCCCTGTGCCCGCGGTGCCCCACACAGTCCTTGTGGCCATGGGCCAGAGGGCCTGGTCAATGAGGGATGGCCAAGGACGCTGGAAAAGGCTGGAGAAGGGTGCTCAGGAGCAGCCACCTCCCAGAGCACCCACATCCCCTGCAGGGATGCTGGGGAAAGACCAGACCTCTGTGAGTCAGTCCTGGGAGATGTTTGCCCCCCCCAGCTCACAGCCTTGATGCCTTTTTCCCTCTGCCAGAGAGATGCGCCGGGTCTCCCTCCCCATGTGTGCTGGGATTGCACTCCGCCTGCTTGGGCTGCTGAGCAGGGAGGAGCCACACTGGGATCTGCCCTTCCTGGCATTCCTTGTGGAGGTGAGCCTGATGGCCAGCGCTGCCTCGCTGAGCTGCCTCCCGCCTCTCTGCCCTCTCGTAGCTGCAGCTGCCTGGGACGTGCCCGCGCCCTGCGCTGCTGCCTGGGCCCAGCCCTGGGCGGTTCCGGGCTCCTGCCAGCCGGCTCCCCTGTCACTGCCCTGTGCCTTTCAGGTCCTCGAGTGCCTGGACTTGAGGGAATGCGGTGACAGTGTCCTGGAGATGATGTCCAGGTACCTGCTGAGCGAGTGCAGGCAGAGATGTCGCCTGGCACTCAGAGGCCTCGTGGTGCTCAGCAAGGATCCCGCCATGGTGAGAAGGCGGCAGCGGCCGAAGCTGCGCTGGGGAAAGCAGTCACATGGGCTTGGCTGGGCTTCAGGAGCTGAGGCAGCTGCTCCCAGCTCTCCTGCCTCCCGGCTCAGCTGCCCCAGTGCTTCGGGACAGGCCTTTGGCCTCTGGGCCCTGCGGCAGCAGGGTGGGCTTGCAGGGCCAGGGTGGTGTAGGCAGTGCAGCCGTTCATGGCTTCACAGCACAGCCTTGTGTTCCACACAGGCCAGAAGAATGGGCAGCCTGTCCCAACGGCTTGTGGAGCTGCTGGGCGATGCAGATGGAGAGGTGGTCAGGATGTCCCTCTCTGTGTTCATGAACGCGCTCGAGAACAAAGACATCCTGGTATCCAGCACCACCGCCCCGAAACTGGCTGAGGCGCTCCTGCCACTCTTTGAAAATGTAAGGCTGCATGCCCCCACCCATAGGCACTGGGTGCTGCCTGCAAAACTTCGAGCCTTACGGATTTTCAGGCCTTTTCCTTGAGGAACCTGGAGTAATTGGTCTTAGGGTCTTATCCTTTTCCACCAGGACAACAGCCATGTGCAGCTGTTCTCCATTCACCTCTTCCGCAAGGTGATGGAGTTGGTAGTGGAGGAGAGAAAAAAGCCCCTGGAGAGGATTGTGAGCCAGAGCCTGCTCCTACTCTTCTTGCACTGCCATGAGGAGAACCACCATGTGGCAGAGGTGAGGTTTTGTGTGATGCTGCTGCATCCCAAGGACGGGGCTCAGCTGCCTCCTGCCCTGGTACCTCCTGGGCTCCAGCATCCTCCTGGCCTTGGAACAGGGACACGAGTCCTGTGCCCTGGGCTGCGGTGCCATCTCTGTGCCTCTGCTGCTCTCCAGGCCTCGATGGAAACTCTTCTTTGTGCGGCCGGGTTCCTGAAGAGGAAGAATCTCAAGCGACTGCTGAAGAAGGAGCAGCTGTCGACATTTGCCAAGTGCCTGGTAAAGCCTGACTGGAGAAGGCTGAGGCACAGCCTGGAGAAGCCCAGCGTGTGGGGCTGGCAGCTGTGCCCCTGCCCAGTGCTGCACCAGGGGCGCCAGCCTGCGCCCCACACGCTGCTCCCTTCCCCGGGCTCTTCTCCAGGCTGCTGTGGCCCCGAGCCGGGTGCCGATGGAGCCCCGGCCCCGCTGGGCTGTGGCGCGGGGCGGCACCGCGGCTCCCCGGGCAGCAGCCGGCCCTCGGCCCCCTCCAGAGCCCGGCGCCAGCGGCTGCTGGCCGGGCCTCGGGGCCGTGCGGGCAGGGGAGGCCAGGGCTGGGCGCAGAGAGCCCGGCCGAGGGGCTGAGCCCGCGCCAACCCTTCCCTCCTGGCGCTCCCTGCAGCTGGCAGAGGACAGGAGCCGAGCGGCCGAGCGCCTGCACCAGGCGCTGCCGTTCGTGGAGAGCCCGCAGGAGTCCCTGCGAGAGGCGGCCGTCAGGTTCATGGGTGAGCCACGAGCCCGGGGCCCCTCCCCGCCCCGCCGCAGCTCGGCCCCAGCCCCGGCTGCTGCCCCGGCAGCGGGATCCGGGCCCGGGGCCGCGGAGCCCCGCCTGCCCTCGGGGCCGCTGCCGCCCTCTCGCAGCCGTGCCCTCGGGCGTCAGGATGCGGCAAGGGCCCGGGCTGAGCCCTGCCGGGGCAGGAGAGCGGGTGGCCACGGGGCTGGCAGCGCCGCTGCGAGGGAGCTGTGCCGCGGGGCCGTGACCGCCTCTGTGCTCCCAGGGGCTGCCAGGGTGTTCTTGAGGGGGCACAAGGAAGAGCTCCAGCTCCTCAGTGAGGGTGAGTGAGGGCAGCGGGCTGGCAGCGGGGGCTGGCGGGGGCGAGCTGCAATGCCTGGCTCGGGAGCTGCAATCCCTGCCCTGGCTGTGGGGGCTTTGCTCCAAGTGTGGACTCGGGGTGACGTGGGCAGAGCACAGAGAGGTTTCAGGGACACGGTGGGGAGCTTCACGGCCAGCACCTTCTGGCTGATCTCCTTGGCCCCTGCTGTCTTCTGGCCATGGCAGCAGCTGGGTGAGATGGCCCTGGCAGGAAGGTCTGCTTGGATTCCCGCAGATCCAGGCTCTGACCGTGGCTCTGTTCCTGTCTCTTCCAGCCCTTCAAGCCCTGAGGAGAGACGACAGCCCTTCCCAGAAAAACATCGTAGTTCAGAAAATATTCAACAAAAGAGCTGCTGAACTACGTTCATCTGCTGGCTCAGAACCAGAGTCCCTTTAAGACCTCCAGATATCCTGGAAGATGAGACCATCTGGAGACTGGAGTAGAGCAGCTGGACCTCCAGGCACAGCTGATGCTGGTCACAGCTGAGCCTGTGGAAAGCTCCCATAGCTCCTGCCCTCTCCCTCCCTTTTGACAGCTCCATCCCTCCAGCCCTCAGACCCTGCCCATCCCCTTTTTTCCTCCCAGCTCATCCCTTCGCTTCGCCTCCTATTAATAAACAGTTTGGCTTCTTCACTTGACCTGCATCTCTGTGGTGCTGAAGCGGCCCAAAACCTGAGCCCTGGGACACACAGGCCCCTCCTGCCGCTCTCTTCCGTGCTATTACTGCAACCCTAGGGTATATCACCGTGTCCCGCAGCCCTAGGGAGGAAGAGAGAAGATCCAGCAGGCAGGAACTGTGCAGCAAGATTGATTTATTTAATTATTTTACAAACTCTTTTATAAACTTTTTTCTTCATAGTCTAATTGGACAAAGGATCAGCCACCCCTTGGGGTGATTGGCTAAAATCCTAAAGCATCCATTGTCAAAATATTTTCTACTGTACTATAAACAAGACTTTTATAGGGTGCAGGTGGCTTGGTTGTTTACATAACTCTGCTACCTCTTCTGTGAGAGAGAAAAGTCTCTCACAGGCTTAGAAAACAGCCAGAAAATCCTTGCTAGCAGCATTTTTGTATCCACACCATGCCATGTTTTGTGCAGAGACACAGAGGAACGAGGGCAGCTCAGGCTGGAAAGGTCCCTGTCCTGAAGGTCCAGTTTCACAACAGTGTGGAGTCAGAGGTCTTGCTGAGCACCCTGAAGGCCCTGGATTTTAGAACAGCCAACAGGAGGATGCTCCGGAGGCAGCTGTGAGGGATTCCGTGTGTACTAGTTTGAAAACAAACCAGTGGG
Source organism: Corvus moneduloides (assembly GCF_009650955.1). Classification (NCBI taxonomy): domain Eukaryota; kingdom Metazoa; phylum Chordata; class Aves; order Passeriformes; family Corvidae; genus Corvus; species Corvus moneduloides. The sequence continues at coordinate 5,475,171 of NC_045502.1, read as the reverse complement.
AGGCACTAAGTCAGAATAACAATTTAATGGCAATTAAAGAAAAGGGGAAAAAAAAAAAAAAAAAAAAAAAAAAAAAGGTAAAAGAAAACACTGTCAAAGTGACAGAGTCAAGGTACAACCTGACACCCTGTTAGGCAGGGTGGTGGTAGCAGTCTGGTAGAATGGTGGCTGCAGTCCTCTGAAGCAGTGATCCTGTAGTAAAACAGTCTGCTCTTCCTCAGGAAGTCCAATGGTGGCTGTGTAGCTCCTGTCCTCTGGAAATCCAGTGGGAAGCCAGTCTCGCTGGTGTTCAGCCTCAGCTTATATCCACGATGGGATGCTTGGTTCCTCCCTCTGGGTGGAGCATCTCACAATGGGGTAACGAGTCATGAGGCAAAGTGTTGATTAGGCTCATTAACAGAAGATAGTCCGGAGGGAGTTATCTCTGAGTCAGGCGGCAGGACAATGATGGGCAATTAACAGAAAGATAGTCTGGGGGGAGGAGGCAAGGAAACACTGCCCCACCTGATTTTAACAGCTGATGGGGATGGTAATAGAATACACTGCAACCCAGGACATTATCCACCCCTTATTCTATTACCATCTACATTATCCCAAATCAATACCTTCTTAAACTCTAAAACACACATACATATATATATATATATATACACAGTGAAACCTACACACCGTTCTCACCTAAGATTAGGTCTCCTTGTGGTACACAACGGGTTTCCCCATCTTTCTGCATTACCCACCAAGTGCAACCAGGTCCTTGAGCAAAGACAATCCCACGGATGGGTTTGTCTTTGCCTGAGGTGGGATTAATCCAAACAGTCTTTCCTAAAATACCTCTCAGGTGTACCACAGGGACTCTATCTCCATCCACTGTGTGCAAGGGTTCAGACTCGGCAGGACCAGCTCGATTGATGGACCCTCGGGTATTGACTATCCAGGTGGCCTTTGCTAAGTTCACTTCCCAATTTTTGAAGGTCCCCCCACCAAGTGCCTTTAGGGTAGTTTTAAGTAGTCCATTGCAGCGTTCAACTTTTCCGGCAGCTGGTGCATGATAAGGAATATGATATATCCATTCGATACCGTGTTCTCTGGCCCAGGTGTTGATGAGGCTGTTCTTAAAATGAGTCCCGTTGTCTGACTCGATCCTATCAGGGGTGCCATGTCTCCACAGGACTTGCTTTTCCAGGCCCAGGATGGTGTTCCGGGCTGTAGCATGAGGCACAGGGTAGGTCTCCAGCCATCCAGTGGTTGCTTCAACCATGGTCAACACGTAGTGCTTGCCTTGGCGGGTTTGGGGAAGGGTGATGTAGTCAACTTGCCAGGCTTCACCATACCTGTACTTTGACCATCGTCCACCATACCACAGAGGCTTCACCCGCTTGGCGTGTTTGATTGCAGCACAGGTCTCACAACTGTGGATGACCTGTGAGATGCTGTCCATGGAAAGGTCCACCCCTCGGTCACGGGCCCATCGGTATGTTGCATCTCTCCCCTGATGACCAGAGGCATCATGGGCCCAACGAGCTAGGAATAATTCTCCCTTGTGCTGCCAGTCCAGATCCACCTGTGATACTTTCACCTTGGCAGCTCGGTCCACCTGCTCGTTGTTGCGATGCTCTTCATTAGCCCGACTCTTGGGTACGTGCGCATCCACGTGTCGAACCTTCACGGTCAGCTTCTCTACTCGGGCGGCGATGTCCTGCCAAATCTCAGCAGCCCAGATGGGTTTCCCTCTGCGCTGCCAGTTGGCTTTTCTCCAGCGATCCAGCCATCCCCAAAGAGCATTAGCTACCATCCATGAGTCGGTGTAGAGATAGAGCCTCGGCCACTTCTCTCGTTCAGCGATATCCAAAGCCAGCTGGACGGCTTTAAGCTCTGCAACCTGACTCGATCCACCTTGTCCCTCGGTAGCTTGTGCAACTCGTCGTGTGGGGCTCCATACTGCAGCTTTCCACTTCCGGTTAGCGCCTACAATTCGGCAGGAACCATCAGTGAAGAGGGCATAACGTCTTTCAGTCTCCGGTAGCTCATTATATGGTGGGGCTTCCTCAGCACGAGTCACTTGCTCTTCCTCTTCTTCAGAGGATAATCCAAAAGTCTCACCTTCAGGCCAGTTTGTTATAATTTCTAGAATCCCAGGGCGATTCGGGTTTCCAATACGGGCACGCTGTGTGATGAGGGCGATCCACTTGCTCCATGTGGTGTCGGTGGCATGATGCGTGGAAGGAACCTTTCCCTTGAACATCCAACCCAGCACCGGTAGTCGGGGTGCCAGAAGCAACTGTGCTTCAGTGCCAATTACCTCTGAGGCAGCTTGGACTCCTTCATAGGCTGCCAAGATTTCCTTCTCTGTGGGAGTGTAGTTAGCTTCAGACCCTCTGTAGCTTCGGCTCCAGAATCCCAGTGGTCGGCCACGAGTCTCACCAGGCACCTTCTGCCAGAGGCTCCAGGACAGACCATTGTTCCCGGCTGCAGAGTAGAGCACGTTCTTCACCTCTGGTCCTGTCCTGACTGGGCCAAGGGCTACCGCATGAGCGATTTCCTGCTTGATCTGGGCAAAGGCCTGCTGCTGTTCGGGGCCCCAGTGGAAATCATTCTTCTTGCGGGTAACCAGGTAGAGAGGGCTCACGATCTGGCTGTACTCAGGAATATGCATCCTCCAGAAACCTATGGCGCCTAGGAAAGCTTGTGTTTCCTTCTTGCTGGTCGGTGGAGACATCGCAGTGATCTTATTGATGACCTCAGTGGGAATCTGACGTCGTCCATCTTGCCACTTTACTCCCAGGAACTGGATCTCTTGGGCAGGTCCCTTGACTTTGCTCCTTTTGATGGCAAAGCCAGCTTCCAGGAGAATCTGGATGATTTTCTCTCCTTTCTCAAACACTTCCTTTGCTGTGTTTCCCCACACGATGATGTCATCGATGTATTGCAGATGTTCTGGAGCCTCACCCTTTTCCAATGCAGTCTGGATCAGTCCATGGCAAATGGTGGGACTGTGCTTCCACCCCTGGGGCAGTCGGTTCCAGGTGTATTGCACACCCTTCCAGGTAAAAGCAAACTGGGGCCTGCATTCTGCTGCCAAAGGAATGGAGAAGAAGGCATTGGCAATGTCAATAGTGGCATACCACTTCGCTGCTTTGGACTCCAGCTCGTACTGAAGTTCCAACATGTCCGGCACAGCGGCGCTCAATGGTGGCGTGACCTCATTCAGGCCACGGTAGTCCACCGTCAGCCTCCATTCTCCACTGGACTTACGCACTGGCCATATAGGGCTGTTGAAAGGTGAATGGACCTTGCTGACCACCCCCTGGCTCTCCAGTTTGCGAATCATCTCATGGATGGGAACCACAGAGTCTCTGTCGGTGCGGTATTGCCGACGGTGCACTGTTGCTGTGGCGATTGGCACCTGTTGTTCTGCAACTCTTAGCAGTCCCACGGCAGAGGGGTCATCTGAGAGGCCAGGCAATGTACTCAGTTGTCTGATATCTTCTGTCTCCACAGCAGCTATCCCAAAAGCCCAACGATGTCCTTTTGGGTCCTTGAAATATCCATTTCTGAGATAGTCTATGCCGAGAATGCACGGGGCCTCCGGGCCAGTCACGATGGGGTGTTTCTGCCACTCGTTCCCAGTTAAACTCACTTCAGCTTCCAGTACAGTCAGCTGCTGGGATCCTCCTGTCACCCCAGAAATAGAAATGGGTTCTGCTCCCACATACCTTGATGGCATCAGAGTACATTGAGCACCGGTGTCAACCAAAGCCGTGTATCTTTGTGGGTCAGGTGTGCCAGGCCATCGGACCCACACAGTCCAAAAGACCCGATTCTCCCTTTCCTCTACCTGGCTAGAGGCAGGGCCCCTCTATTCCTGGTCATGTTGCATGTTGCTCCCTTCCGGTGAATACGTTCCTGAGGTCCCTTCAAGAGGATCGGTCATATTATCATTCCGGTACCGTCTGGAGTTCTGTGTGCGGGAGACCGGAGCAATGTTGACTCTAGATGCGCTTCTTGTGGTAGTTGTCCCTCTTTTTAGTTCACGTACCCGAGCTGCTAAGGAGGAGGTGGGTTTTCCATCCCACTTACTCATGTCTTCTCCATGTTCCTGAAGGAAAAACCAGAGGTTACCTCGTGGGGTGTATCCTCTCTCCCTGGTTGGGGGTCGCCGGCTCCTAATGGCAGAGACTCTTGTTGGTTCTGGTGAGATCTGGTAAATCTCTTCCTTAAGTTCCTTTTTCAATTTCTGATGGCCTTCTTCAATCAAGCTCCGGACTTGCTCAGCCAAAAGACTTGTTTCCATGGATGAGACATGGGTGCGAAACGGGGCTGTGACGGTGTCCTCGTAAATCCTCAGTTTGTTGACCAAGACGCCCACCCTGTCCTCGCCTTCCCTCCATTGCAGCGTTGCCAGGTAACGGGAGTATATCTCTGGTCCAAGGCGTGCGAACCTCAACCACATCTGTGACGTGCACTGGACACCATCTGGGCTCTTAGGAAATCTCTCATCTTCTGAGAAAATGATCTCCAGCACAGCCAATTCCCTCAGGCACCGGATACCTTGTTCCATTGTGCTCCATTTTCCTTGGTGCACCTGGAGGTCTTCTTTACAAAGGTACCTGTCCCTTACACTTGTAAGCAGTCGCCGCCAGAGGCTGAGGGTTTCTTGGGTTCTCCCGATCCCCTGGTCAATGACCACATCCCGGGACAGAGATCCCAGTTGCCTGGCCTCACTTCCGTCCAGAATGGTGTCATTGGCTGCAGCGTCCCAGATGCGGAGCAGCCAGGTCAGGATAGACTCGTTTGTCTGGCGGGTGAATTCCCTCCGCAGGTCTCGCAGCTCACCCAGGGATAGTGACCGAGTGATGATCTCTGGCTCTGCCTCTTCTGCTGGGTGCGAAGGTCCTGCTGCATCCTCGTCAGTCACTATGCGGACTGATTTGCTTTTTGATTTCTTCTTCTGAACGGGGGCAACTGCAATCGGTTTAGGCTGTTCTGGTTCAGTGATGGTTTGCATGGGGACGCTGACAGTGCTTTTGGTTCCCTTCTCCTCTGTGTCAGTCTGCGTGGACATGGACGCTGTTGTCTTGTGTCTGGGTTCTTTCTCCTCTGTGTCAGTCTGCGTGGACATGGACGCTGTTGTCTTGTGTCTGGGTTCTTTCTCCTCTGTGTCAGTCTGCGTGGACATGGACGCTGTTGTCTTGTGTCTGGGTTCTTTCTCCTCTGTGTCAGTCTGCGTGGACATGGACGCTGTTGTCTTGCATCTGGGTTCTTTCTCCTCTGTGTCAGTCTGCGTGGACATGGACGCTGTTGTCTTGCATCTGGGTTCTTTCTCCTCGGTGACAGTCTGCGTAGACATGGACGCTGTTGCTTTGCATTTGGTTCCTTTCTCCTCTGTGTCAGTCTGCGTAGGCATGGTGTTTGTTGCTCTGCTCTTTTTCCCTCCCTCATCCTGAGGATGCTGTGCCATAGCTCTGATTCTAAGCATGGTGTACATGGTGCAGGCTGTACAGAGAAGACAAAGCAGAACTGACAGCAAGTTTATGCCGTCTTTGACATCCAGAGGGAATTCAATATTTTCAAAAACTGCTGTGCCTGGCCTGAAAGGCTGGAAGAAACCACTCTCTACTCCTCCCACCAGGGGCTGGGTGCGATTGTTGAGGAGATCCCAGACATAGGAGCCCAGACTAGGACAGCCAAACAAAACTGAGTATATATTCCGAATGGTATTCATCGCCTCACAGGTTATTATGCTGTAGACATAATAAACCAATAAAGCAATTCTCATACCATTTCCTGGTTTTAACAGGAGTAATACAACAGGCAGGTAGTTCCCCATGTGAGGAAAAATATAGAGAGCAAGATACAGTACCCATGCAGACCAGCTGAGCACCATGGTGAATAGATTTCTGTTTATACAAAATTGTAATTCTGACTTTTTCTCAGAGCAGGCCCCACGTTGGGCGCCAAATTATGTACTAGTTTGAAAACAAACCAGTGGGAGGCACTAAGTCAGAATAACAATTTAATGGCAATTAAAGAAAAGGGGAAAAAAAAAAAAAAAAAAAAAAAAAAAAAAAAAGATAAAAGAAAACACTGTCAAAGTGACAGAGTCAAGGTACAACCTGACACCCTGTTAGGCAGGGTGGTGGTAGCAGTCTGGTAGAATGGTGGCTGCAGTCCTCTGAAGCAGTGATCCTGTAGTAAAACAGTCTGCTCTTCCTCAGGAAGTCCAATGGTGGCTGTGTAGCTCCTGTCCTCTGGAAATCCAGTGGGAAGCCAGTCTCGCTGGTGTTCAGCCTCAGCTTATATCCACGATGGGATGCTTGGTTCCTCCCTCTGGGTGGAGCATCTCACAATGGGGTAACGAGTCATGAGGCAAAGTGTTGATTAGGCTCATTAACAGAAGATAGTCCGGAGGGAGTTATCTCTGAGTCAGGCGGCAGGACAATGATGGGCAATTAACAGAAAGATAGTCTGGGGGGAGGAGGCAAGGAAACACTGCCCCACCTGATTTTAACAGCTGATGGGGATGGTAATAGAATACACTGCAACCCAGGACACTGTGGCAAGCCTCCATGGAGGGCAAAGGAGCTTGGAATGCTGGAAGTTTTCAAGAGCAGCTTCCTGAAAGCCCAGCAGTGCTCCATCCCTGCACGGGATCAGGAAGAGGGCAGAACCAGAGACCATCCGGGCTTAACAGTGGCCTCTGGGTGCGTCTACGAGCAAAGGAAGCAGCAGCACAGTGGCCGAGACTCGGACGCGCGGCCATCCCAGTGTCCGGAGAGCTGTCAGGCAGTGTTGGGATCCTGGGGGCAGTTCTGGTCTCCACAAGTGTGGGATCGCAGCCCCTGCTGATGCATTGAGAGGCCACCTAAAAACAGACTAGACCAGCATAAGGGAATAAAGGTAGGTATTTATTTGAAAGGCCTTCAAAGGTACACCCAGGGTAGCCAGAGGCTACTGCCAAGAGAGACCCCAAGATGGACAACAGGTCACGAGTTCTTCACACTTTTGTAAGTTTTGTTCCTTTGCATATGTGCCGGTTTGGCCAAATTTAGAAAGATATCCTCTGAGAGAAGGCACAACCACCCCTCCCCGGAACCTGGTTCGGGAAAAAATAAGTTTTCCTCAAAGGAAAGAGAAGGACATAAAAACTATTTATTTAACAAACACACGGGAAAAGGAAAATAATGCTAAATAATAAAATCTTTCACTGTGGAGGAAAAACCTGAGAAAATGTTAGAGTCCTTCCTTTGGTCTCCTCGGAGCTGGGGCTTGGCCCAGGGCCAGGCCCTCTGTGCTCGGTGGAAAGTCCTCCCGATGTGCTCTGATATTGAAGCAGTCCATCAGAAAAGAGAGAAAATCCAAAATTCCAGGGAAGGAAAAAATTCAGCTCTCAGTCTCCCTTTGGAGAAAAGCTGAAGAACTGGCCAAAAGCTGACCAGGGAAGCAGCAAGCTGGGTGCCTCCTCCCTCCCCTGCTGCAGCTGGGAAAAAGAAAGTCCCTATCTCTGTGTGACCCTGAACAAGCTGCAAACTGCTTGAAAAAGTTTTGCTCAGTTTTTCCTTCCCTCTCTCAGGCTCAGTTTAGAGGCATAGAAAGGCACAAAGTTAATTTCTGGGTATAGGGCAGTGATACGGGATACACATCACAAAGTCACCCCAAGACATTCCACCCCTTATCCCATATCATTGGCTCAATGCCCAAACTAAGATATTCTAACTCTACACACACACATCAATACATACATATATATATATATATATATACAGCTATGTACGACCAGTGACAGTGACCCTCAGCAAGCAGTGGTACCCAGGCATTCCACATTACAGATGGTTTTCACACAACAATCAGATCCTCCTGTGGTACACAACGTGTTGTTCCATCTTTCTGCATTACCCACCATGTGCAACCAGGTCCCTGAGCAAAGACAACCCCACGGATGGGTTTGTCTCTACTCCAGGCAGAATTTATCCTCACAGTCTTTCCTAACAGACCTCTGACATGCACTACTGGGACCTTATCTCCATCTGTTGTATGCAGGGATTCAGATTGGGCTGGACCAGCTCTATTGGTGGAACCTCAGGTGTTAACTAACCAGGTGGCCTTTGCCAGATGCTGCTCCCAATTTTTGAAAGTTCTCCCACCTAGTACCTTCAAGGTGGTTTTCAACAATCCATGGCACCGTTCCACTTTGCCTGCAGCTGGTGCATGGTAAGGGATGTGGTACACCCACTCAATGCCATGTTCTCTAGCCCAGGTGTTAATAAGGCTGTTCTTAAAATGAGTCCCATTGTCAGATTCAATTCTCTCAGGGGTGCCATGCCTCCAAAGGACTTGCTTTTCCAGGCCCAGGATGGTGTTCTGGGCAGTAGCGTGAGGCACAGGGTAGGTCTCCAGCCATCCTGTGGTGCCTTCTACCATTGTGAGCACACAGCGCTTGCCTTGGCGGGTTTGAGGCAGTGTGATGTAATCAATCTGCCAGGCCTCCCCATACTTGTATTTGGACCATCGCCCACCGTACCACAGGGGCTTCACCCGCTTGGCCTGCTTGATCGCAGCGCATGTCTCACAGTCATGGATCACCTGGTGTCTTGGTTTGAAAGACAGGTGTCTGCTAAGGAAGGCAGAAGCCTCCCTTGGAATGGCAGATGTAACCCCTTTCCCTCCGAGTTATTATAATTTTGAAATCAAGGGCTTTTAGGCAAAGATGTGGGAAAATAGGAATAACAGTTCTTTACTATTATATATATAACCAGTCAAACAAAACAACAACAGCTCTGGCAGTAACAGCAAACACAAACCCAGCCCCAGCCTTCTCGGCTGCTGGGCCCTTTCCCCTCGGGTGCAGTTCTGCTCGCAGCCGGCAGGGGCGCTGGCGGCTCCCGGTGAGCAGGGCAGGTGCGATGGTTCCCCCGCGGCTGCAGGGGGCGCTCCGGAGCGAGCTCGGGGAGCACGCGGCACCGGTGCCCTGGGATCCCGGGAAGGGATGGAACAAAGGCTTCACAAACCCCAGACGGCTGGCCCCGGTGTCCAGCTGGAGCCTCGGGAAACAGCAGGCTGGAGTGGCAGGGACGAGCACAGATCCCAGAGGACAGACGAGATGTATCCAAATGGGGAACTTCCCGGAGGTCGGGCAGGCAGGGCAAGCACGGCTACAGCGTAACGAAGGCTCGAAGCAGCAGCGGGGCAGGGCGGCCACAGCCTGGCCTCCAGCAGGGCAGGGAAAGCGGCTTTGGGATCCCGGCGTTGTTTCCAGCAGAAAAGAAAAACGGGCAAAGAAAAAAGAACCAGCAGCTCCTTTCTCTGCAGCTTCTCTCTCCGAACGCCAAGAGCGAACTGAACCCACACCCAGGTGAAACAAAGGAGTAGCCAGGCCCGCCCCACCCCCAATGGGCAGCTCTTTTGTCTTTCTTAACTACAGACATTTCTCCCCTAGCAACATGCAAATGGGAGAAAATTCCTTTAACAGGAAAAAAAATAGGACTAAACTAAAACCCCAACACATTGTGACACAGCGGGGCTGCCCAGAACCCACGGTGCTTTGTGACCCGTGGCTCCCAGGAGAGCCTTTGTGATGCTGGGGAACTACACGGAACCCTGGCTCCACTGTGACACCAGCACAGAAGCTCAGGGAGCCCTGGAGACCGTGGGGATGCTAGGGAAGCTGACGGAAGCCTGGGCACCACAGTGACGCTGTGGAACCTGGTGGAACCGAGGGGCCACAGTGACACTGTGGGGCCTTTTGGAAGCAACGAGACCCTGGTGGGAAGCCACGGGATGATTAATGCTGGCAGGAACCTGCTCCAGCTGGGCTCCTCTCTCCCGGCTTCCACAAGTGCTGCTAGGATCCCACTGCGGCACTGGCTTGTCACAGGCTCACGGCTTCCTTTGGGAATGGCTCTGCTCCAGGATGGCATGCTGCAGAGAATGCAGGGAGATTTTGTGCTCCCTCCTGGCATGCAGGTGGACAAGAAAGCCTGACTCAGCCCCCCCTCAGCCCATGTCCGGCTGTGTCACTGGGGCGGGGGAACTTTGGGAGCAGCCCCAGCCCTGCTCCTGGTCCCGGCTGGGCACGCAGCTGCTGGGACACAGGTGTGTCCTGATGGCCCCCGTGTACTCGTTTGGGAAGGGGAGGACAGAGTGCATCAGTGAGTTTGGTGTGGCTTACATGCGGCAAGGAGAAGGTGCAGCCCAGAACTGGCTTTCACTTCTAGAACCTTTTGCTATTGCGGGAGCAGCTGGTGGACCTTTTCAACCGAGCTGCAAGAGTGAAAAGTGTGATGGCATGTCTATCTGAGAAGGAAGGTTCCGTGCCGCAGCATGCTGTGCACAATTTCTATGCTGATAAGAGAAGGGGGTGCTTTTGGAACGTTTTCCTTCCTGACACGTCTGTCTGTGGGAGCTTTAGGTGCTTGGACTCAGGGATACCGAAAGTGTGCGAGAGTGACTGGGCTGTGAGAATCATGTTGCACAGGGAAGAGGGAAGGTCAGCAAATGTTTCCTGTCCTGTCACATGGCTCAGTCTGAACTGCAGCTGGAGATGCTTCACTTCCTCCAAGGACTGTGCCACCTTGCGAGAAGGATGTGCTAGATGGAGTTGAGAAAGAAAGTGCGTAGCACTAGCTTGTTTCCTCTAGTTCCTAGACAGCAAAGGGGCTATGAAAGGCAGCACTGGCTTTTTGTTCTCGGACTTTTTCTTGACAAGCAGCTGCTGGATGTTTGGAAGGGGGATATGCAAAAATGAGAGGGTAAGATGGTCCACTGAGCTTGAGAGAAAAAGCATATCTTCAGGGATTTGGATGCATTTCAGAGGGTGTGAGTTCCATGCTGAGCAGCTGATGGCACAGAAAAGGTTCTAAAGAAAGAGGCCGTGCTGGAATTGCCTTTTCTTTTGCAGCCTAGAAACCGCATAGCCAACAGCGAAACGATTCCTCCTCCTTCCCTGCTCCATGCAGGATCCCATTCCTTTATGTCTCCAAGAGGCAGGATGCACAGCCGAGCTCTTCCACCGACTGCTCGCACACGACTGGGGCCGCGCCAGCGAAGCGCTTGGCTTTTTCCTGGGCAGTGTCAGCGCTCATGGAAACAAGCACCCGAGAGCGCTGCCCACTTGCAGAAGAAGGAATCACTGAGAGCCCAGCTGGAAACCACCCCAAGGGCAGAGGCAACTTGGAAACTTCCCTGCTCTCAAATCAACGGTGTCAGGACAAAAAGATTTCCCTAATCTTCCCCTTGCAAGTGCAGACTCTTCTTTGCACCCACACTCCAAGAGCAAGATGAACTCCTTTGCCCTAACAAATCTTTTCCTTCTCGCAGAGTCCGGCCACCAACTTGATGCCATCTGGCAAAAGCAGACCTCACAAAAGGGCCAGCTGAGAATGCTCTTGCTGCCTACTACTTCAACTGCAGCCCTCAAAGCAGCAGCACACACGCTGCTCTGGGCACTTTCCTTCTCAGCTCTAGGCACCATCCTAAGCCTTCCCTCTGCCAGAGTCAGGATCCAAAGACAACGGCACCAGGGACTGCTCACACACTAAAGGCACCAGGACAAAAGGCTCACGAGCTTGGCCTTTGCATTCCCGCTGACAGCTCAACAGCTCTAAGCCAGGGAAGTGCCTGGTGGGAACAGCCTTTAGAATCACTCCGAGCACCTCATGACAAGGAGCTGCAGTGTGTGGAGAATGAATCTTCAGCAGCCTCCTGGCCCAGGGTGTCCCCCGGGAGCAGCCATGCTCCAGGCCGTGCCTGCCACCTGCACAGCCAAAGGACCCGGAGCCGGTGTTCCACACCACGGCTGTGCCTGGGACAGAGACACGAGTGGCCACAGAAGTGGCCATGGCACTGTCCGCACGCTGTCCCTTCTGCTTCTCCTCCAGCCGCTGGCGGGGCACCAACTCCCAGCCAGCCACTCCTAAAGCCACGGGCCCACTGGGACACTGCGGGGGCTCGTGGAAGCCAGCAGCCATTGTGACACAGCGGGGCTGCACTGAACCCACGGTGCTTTGTGACCCGTGGCTCCCAGGAGAGCCTTTGTGATGCTGGGGAACTACACGGAACCCTGGCTCCACTGTGACACCAGCACAGAAGCTCAGGGAGCCCTGGAGACCGTGGTGACGCTATGAAACCTGATGGAACCCTGGCTCCACAGTGACACCACCACAGAAGCTCAGGGAGCCCTGGAGACCGTGGGGATGCTAGGGAAGCTGACGGAAGCCTGGGCACCACAGTGACGCTGTGGAACCTGGTGGAACCGAGGGGCCACAGTGACACTGTGGGGCCTTTTGGAAGCAACGAGACCCTGGTGGGAAGCCACGGGATGATTAATGCTGGCAGGAACCTGCTCCAGCTGGGCTCCTCTCTCCTGGCTTCCACAGGTGCTGCTAGGATCCCACTGCAGCACTGGCTTGTCACGGGCTCACGGCTTCCTTTGGGAATGGCTCTGCTCCAGGATGGCATGCTGCAGAGAATGCAGGTAGATTTTGTGCTCACTCCTGGCATGCAGGTGGACAAGAAAGCCTGATCCAGCCCCCCCTCAGCCCATGTCCGGCTGTGTCACTGGGGCGGGGGAACTTTGGGAGCAGCCCCAGCCCTGCTCCTGGTCCCGGCTGGGCACGCAGCTGCTGGGACACAGGTGTGTCCTGATGGCCCCCGTGTACTCGTTTGGGAAGGGGAGGACAGAGTGCATCAGTGAGTTTGGTGTGGCTTACATGCGGCAAGGAGAAGGTGCAGCCCAGAACTGGCTTTCACTTCTAGAACCTTTTGCTATTGCGGGAGCAGCTGGTGGACCTTTTCAACCGAGCTGCAAGAGTGAAAAGTGTGATGGCATGTCTATCTGAGAAGGAAGGTTCAGTGCCGCAGCGTGTTGTGCACAATTTCTATGCTGATAAGAGAAGGGGGTGCTTTTGGAACGTTTTCCTTCCTGACACGTCTGTCTGTGGGAGCTTTAGGTGCTTGGACTCAGGGATACCGAAGGTGTGTGAAAGTGACTGGGCAGCGAGAATCATGTTGCACAGGGAAGAGGGAAGGTCAGCAAATGTTTCCTGTCCTGGCACATGGCTCAGTCTGAACTGCAGCTGGAGATGCTTCACTTCTGCCAAGGACTCTGCCACCTTGCGAGAAGGATGCGCTCGATGGAGTTGAGAAAGAAAGTGCCTATCGCTAGCTTGTTTCCTCTAGTTCCTAGACAGCAAAGGGGCTATGAAAGGCAGCACTGGCTTTTTGTTCTCGGACTTTTTCTTGACAAGCAGCTGCTGGATGTTTGGAAGGGGGTTTGGGCTATGCAAAAATGAGAGGGTAGGATGGTACCCTGAGCTTGAGAGGAAAAGCACATCTTCAGGGATTTGGATGCATTTCAGAGGGTGTGAGTTCCATGCTGAGCAGCTGATGGCACAGAAAAGGTTCTAAAGAAAGAGGCCGTGCTGGAATTGCCTTTCCTTTTGCAGCCTAGAAACTGCACAGCCAACAGCAAAACGATTCCTCCTCCTCCTCCTTCCCTGCTCCATGCAGGATCCCGTTCCTTTATGTCTCCAAGAGGCAGGATGCACAGCCGAGCTCTTCCACCGACTGCTCGCACACGACTGGGGCCGCGCCAGCGGAGCACTTGGCTTTTTCCTGGGCACTGTCAGCGCTCATGGAAACAAGCACCCGATAGCGCTGCCGACTTGCAGATGAAGGAATCACTGCGAACCCAGCTCGAAAGCACCCCAAGGGCAGAGGCAACTTGGAAACTTCCCTGCTCTCAAATCAACGGTGTCAGGACAAAAAGATTTCCCTAATCTTCCCCTTGCAAGTGCAGACTCTTCTTTGCACCCACACTCCAAGAGCAAGATGAACTCCTTTGCCCTAACAAATCTTTTCCTTCTCGCAGAGTCCGGCCACCAACTTGATGCCATCTGGCCAGCTGAGAATGCTCTTGATTCCATGAATATTTTTGCCTCTTCTTTTATACCCCTGTTATACCTTTTTACAACTTCTTTATTTCTTGGGCTTTTTGCCTACATTCTTGGACTTGTTTGTCAAGCTAAGAGACTGAACATTTTAGAAGCTTCGTAGCTAGGGATCAGTGTGCCCCAGACCCCAAGGTCCTCTTCAGAACATATTCTGTAAACCAAGATTGAACCATCCAGGGGAAGGTTCCTTGGGGAGGGGGGGCTCACTTGAGCATCTCATTGGGGAATCTTTGATAGATATGCTAATTAGTAAAACCTATAATGTTATACCCGATGTTGGGGGGACACAGAGATAGACTCGGCGGGGTGCATCTCGATGCATATGACCTGGACGTGTACACCTAAGAATCCTTAAAAATAAATACCAAGGTAAAATCCCTTTTCCCCTTCTAACCGTGTATGCCTCTTGATTTTAAGACCAAGAAAAGGCATCAGTTGCTGGCGACCACGAAGGGACCCTAAAGACCTTGAAACTCGCAGTCTTGGGTTGGAACACATCTTGCTTTGCACCTCTCTTTGCTGGCAATTTACAGAGGGGCCGGAGCAACAATCTAAGACTGTGAGCAGGACTTTTGGACCCAGCACGGAAAGGCAGAAGCACGGAAAGAGGTGAGTGAAAAGGGGATCAGTACTACTGAGACTGTGCTAGCACTAGGGAAGGAGATCTCTGAGGGGGTTGGAAAGGTTGGGGGCATAAAAGCCCACAAAAGGGGAAAGCTTAAACTTTTCCCCTGCAAACTGTAGAAAGGAGGGGACGCCCTCCATGGAGTCCACAGGAGCACCGAGGCTGCACCCCACGCAGCTGCAGGAGTGGCTCAGAGGTTGGTTGGTTGGTTGGTTGGTTGGTTCAGACGTCGGGAGTTGAGGGTTCGGATCATTTTGAGACCAGATTTTTGCACGCGCGCATTTACTGCTTGCTAAAACTAGTTGCTTTTTAGTGTTTTTAAGTGCTGTTTTGAAGTGTTTGTGTAGTAATCTAGATAAACTGCCTGGGAAATCGAAATTCCAAGGCCAGATTGCAGGCTGAATTCCAGAGTTAAGAGCTTTCCTCTGGCAGAGTTTTCCTGTCTGTGAGCAAACATGGGTGGTGTGAATGAAAAAATCCCTCCTAACAGCCCGTTGGAGCTGATAATAAAACACTGGAAATGGCTGACAGGGCGAAAAACTACTTTGGACACCTGAGAATTGATCAGACTGTCCACACGGGTTTGCCAACTTTAAAATTAAGTCAAGGAAATTGGCCTTGTTATGGGAGTTTGGAAAATAACATCATTAATGACCTAATGATAGAATTGAGATCATTACGTAGGTTTGATGAACTAAGATATGCAGAACTTTTTACTATGTATTTGAACAGGGAAGAAGCATATGTGGTAGACAAAAGTAATATGGAAATGACTTTGAGGAGGAGAAAGGGAAAGAAAAAGCCGCAGCAAGCTGACTCGTATGCTAATACGGACAGAGAAATTGATATGACAGATATAGATATGGTAGCACCAGCTTTGCGCAATGGGGTGGGGTCTCCCCCCCTGTTCAACCGCCGGGGCAGCCCGCACGGGGGGGCGGGGGATGGGGGAGCAGTGACTTCGCTGCCGCCTCCGCTGTCCCCGCCACTGTCCGAGCGGGGGCAGGGGAGGGGGCGAGCGGCCAGCCCCAAGCCGGAGGAGCGGCGCTGGGCCCCCCCACCCCCAGCCTCGTCAGGGGCGGAGGGCGGGCGCGGAGGTAGGAGAGATGCGGATTGACCACCACCTCCTGACTTTTCCAGAGGCAGGGAAGGGGTGGATTGGCCACTGACTGCTCTCTGACCGCCCCTGAGGCACAGAAGAGGCAGGTATGCCACCGCCCCCTGACTTTTCCAGAGGCAGGGAAGGGGTGGATTGGCCACCGCCTCCTGACTTTTCCAGAGGCAGGGAAGGGGTGGATTGGCCACCGCCCCCTGACCGCCCCAGAGGCGGAGAAGGGGTGGATTGGCCACCGCCCCCTGACTGGTCCAGAGGAAGAGAAGGTGCAGACTGGCCACCGGTCTCTGTCTTTTCCAGAGGCAGAGACGGGGAAGGGGGAGGGGAAGGGGCAGGCTGGCCGCCTTTCCCCGAGTACCCTGAACACAGGAGTGAAGGCAGAAATGGACACGGGCAATTGTGGCGGCATTCCCCAATACAGAGAACCGCAAGTTTCCGAGCCAGAGGCAGGAGGAGCCGCTCGCTCTCCCCACCGTGTGGCACAGGCAGTGTTAAAGCTGAGGGCAGATGGGATGGCCCCGACCCAGGCGGCTCTTACAGAGCCAGGGACGGGAGAAGCTGCTTGCAGCCCCTGCCTCCCTACCCCTCCACTGCCGCAAAGAGCGAGATGGTTCCTGATCAACATTTGCCTGGAACAAGTTTTAAAACCAATCAAATTTCAATTCAAAGCAAATGGGATGATTTTGATACAGATGGTTCTCACGGGGAGGGGGGTACAAGAAGGGGCAGGATAGCCCGAGAAGCTATGAGAGCAGTCAGTCCCATCGCTAAACACACAAGGTCCAAAACAGATAAAGGAGGGGAGGAAGAACTTGTATTAGAAGCACCTCTGAGACAGGCTGTGGGAAATCAAGGAGCCATTTATATAAAGGCACCATTTTCTCTCGGAGAATTACAGCAGTGGAAAAACTCAATTGGGAAGTAGAGGAACAACCCAGAGAGAGTAGCTATGCGTGTAGAAATGGCCATAAAATCCCAAAACCCAGATTGGGGTGATCTAAATGTTATGCTAGATGAATTATTGGATAAAACAGAGAGAGAAATGGTCGACAAAGCTGCTGTATCTGCTATAGAAACTCAAATTGCAACTGGGAGTCTTCAAAGGTAAGTTAATGATATCTACCCCCTAGCGAACCCTAACTGGGATCCTAATGTCCCAGAACAGATGGAAAAGCTGAAGCGATACCAAAAATGGGTGGTTGTTGAGTTAAAATGTGCTGTTCCTAAAGCAGTGAATTAGGCTAGGTTATATGAGATCAAACAAAATCCAAATGAGACCCCCACAGAGTTTCTAAATAGGCTTAAAGAGGCTGCACAAAAATACACTACCTTAGACCCTGACTCACCTGAGCAGCAGATCCACCTGGCCTACCTGTTTATAGGTCAATCTGCTAATGACATAAAAAAAAAGCTGCAAAAGATAGATGGGCCACCAGACATAAGTAAATTGTTGAATGTAGCCTGGAAGGTATACCAGAACAGAGACTTATCAGACAAAGATAAACATCATAAACCCCACTACAAGAAGAGGTATAAGGAAAAGTCATCTGACACATCAAAAAGGGGTCCCCCTTTTCCCCTATCTGAGGACCAATGCACAATTTGCAAAAAACAGGGGCACTGGAAAAATGAGTGTCCATCACGAGCAGAAAAGAAGCCCTCAGTTCCAGAACTAACTGTAAATACGGACTGACGGGGACCAAAGGTAACTACCCCAGCAGAGCCTTCGGTTGTAGCTAAGCTGGGGAATGATGATGTTGAATTTCTGCTTGATACAGGGGCAACATATTCTGTGTTAAATACTTTGAAAGGTAAACTGAGTCAAGACACTGTGGATGTGATTGGAGCTACAGGGGTAAGTGAAACAAGGCCTTTTTTCCAACCTTTAACATTTAAATTGGGAAAACACTGGGTCACTCACCAGTTCCTGTATATGCCAAATTCCCCAATGCCATTATTGGGCAGAGATTTATTGGAAAAATTGGAAGCAGAAATTAAGTTTTCAAAGGAAGGGGGAGTGAAAGTTACAATCCCAGAATCTAAAATTATCGAAGCAGCTGCTATGCTTGTACAGGAATGCCATGGAAAAATTCCCAAAGAAGTTGAAGAGGCTGTCATTCAAATAGTGTGGGCCAATGATTCTCCTGGGAGATCCAAAAAAGCTGAACCTGTGAGTATCACACTCAAAGCAGGGGCTACACCAGTAAGACAAAGACAATATCCTCTGAAATTAGAAGCTCGTAAGGGATTGGTACCTGTGATTGAAAAGTTTCTCAAATTTGGGTTGTTAGTGGAATGTGAATCCAGGTACAACACACCAATCTTGCCAGTAAAGAAAGCTGATGGTAAAAGCTACAGGTTGGTACAGGATTTGAGGGAAATCAACAAGATAACAGAGGACATACACCCAGTGGTAGCGAATCCTTACACACTTTTGACAACACTAACCAATGAATTAGAGTGGTTCACTGTTTTAGATCTCAAAGATGCCTTTTTCTGCATTCCTGTGCATAAGAATAGCCAAGAACTCTTCACTTTTGAGTGGGAGAATCCAGAAACAGGGAAGAAGACCCAGCTCACCTGGACAGTTTTACCACAAGGATTCAAAAACAGCCCAACCATATTCGGAAACCAGCTGGCAAAGGAGCTTGAGGACTGGAGGAAACAAGAACCAGGAGGAGCGGTTCTCCAGTATGTTGATGACATCTTGATAGCAGCCAAGACACGAGATGACTGCATTGAGCTCACTGTCAGTCTGTTGAACTTCTTGGGCCAAAGTGGGTATCGGGTCTCGAAAGACAAGGCACAGGTTGCCAGGGAAACAGTGGTATACCTGGGCCTGGAAATTTTCCGTGGACATCGCCAACTCAGCAGAGAACGGAAGGAAGCCATCTGCCGACTTCCAGAGCCCCATACCGTAAGGGAGATGCAGGCCTTCCTGGGAATGGTAGGTTGGTGTCGCCTGTGGATATCAAACTATGGTATACTGGTGAGACCTTTATATGAGGTCCTTAAAGCAGCTGAAAAGGGGACAATCATGTGGACAGAGAATGCCAGGGCTGCATTTAAACAACTGAAACATTCCTTGATGTCAGCCCCAGCTCTGGGGCTGCCAGACTTGACTAAACCTTTTGAACTCTTTACACATGAGCGACTGAATGTTGTTCTGGGGGTACTGGCACAGCGCCTTGGAGACCAGCGAAGAGCTGTGGCCATTTCTCAAAACAACTAGACAATGTAGCCCAGGGTTGGCCAGGATGCTTGAAAGCTGTGGCAGCAACAGTCCTTCTGATACAGGAGGCCTGTAAATTCACCCTTGGGCAGCACATTGTCGTGTACGTACCCCATGCAGTGATAAACGTGCTGGAGCAGAAGGGGGGACACTGGCTCTCCCCTAGCAGGATGCTCAAATACCAATCTGTGTTGTTGGAACAGGATGATGTTACTCTAAAGACAACTTCTGTGGTAAACCCTGCGATGTTTTTATCATCCACGTTACTTGACAGTGTGCCTGAGCATGATTGTTTGCAGACAATAGAGGAAATTTATTCCAGCAGAGCAGACCTGAAAGATGTTCCTTTGAAAGATCCAGACTGGGAATTGTACACTGATGGGAGCAGCTTCATGAGAAACAGTAGGAGGATGACTGGTTACGCCGTAACCACCTCAGATAAAATCATTGAGGCAAAAGCCTTGCCTCCAGATGTATCATCACAGAAAGCTGAACTCATTGCACTAACGAGAGCTCTAGAACTGAGTGAGAGGAAGAAGGTGAACATAGGGACTGATTCCAAATATGCCTTCAGTGTTGTTCATGCCCACGGAGCTATTTGGAAGGAACGTGGCCTGCTGACTGCTCAAGGTAATGAAGTTAAGCATGCTAAACAAATTCTTGCACTTTTACAGAGCATTTGGAAGCCTACGGAAGTGGCAATCATGCATTGCAAGGGTCATCAAAAAGGGAAAACAGCCCCCGAACTGGGAAATTGTTTTGCTGACGAAACAGCCAGGGGGATTGCAGAAAAAGGCATTTTTGCAGTGGTACCACAAAAAGAGATAGATTTGTCATTATTTACCCCAAAATATGATCAAAGGGATCACAAATTAATTAAGTTCCTTAAGGCTGAAATCAAAGAAGGTGGGTGGGCTGTTACCCCGGTAGGACAAGTCGTAGTTCCACCCCTGATCCTTCACGAAATAGCCCAATGAGAGCATGAAAGTACCCACTGGGGAGCAGAAAATCTTTTAAAACATTTGAGGAAAGTAGTGATAGGGAGAGGAATGACTGATATTGTACAATCTGTAACAAGCAAGTGTGAAACCTGCTGTAAAAACAACCCTGACACAAGCAAGAGAGTTGTGTTAGGAGTGACAAAGACAGGAGATCTCCCGGGAGATTATTGGCAAATAGATTTTGCTGAGATGCCACGCAAAGAGGGATGCAGGTATATACTGGTACTGGTTGACACCTTCAGTGGATGGCCTGAGGCTTTCCCCTGTCGCACCAACACAGCAAAAGAAGTTGTAAAAGCTTTGCTTAATCATATAATACCAAGATTTGGGGTTCCTTTGGGAATGTCATCAGATAGGGGACCACATTTTGTTGTAACAGTGGTTGGGGAAGTTAGCAAGATTCTGGGACTTACCTGGGACCTGCACACACCATACAGGCCCCAGGCAAGTGGCAAAGTTGAACGCATGAATGGGACCCTCAAAGCCCAGATTTGCAAGATTTGTCAAGAGACATCCATGACATGGGTTCAAGCCCTGCCTATAGCCTTGCTGAGAGTCCGCGTACAGCCAAGGCAAAGGGACAACATCAGTCCCTATGAAATATTATATGGCAGGCCATACCAGGTTCCACATATCCCAGGGGAAATTCATATGAGAGGTAAAAATGATTTGCAAAAGTATTTAATGGCTCTGAGTTCCACTTTGCAGAAGCTCCAGAGATTCGTCGTGTTCTCCAAACCAATAGGATTGGACACAGCTGCTCATCCGTTCCAGCCTGGAGACTGGGTCTACATCAAGTGCTGGGACAGCGACCCCTTGCAAGCCAAGTGGAAGGGACCATTCCAAGTTTTGCTGACCACTTTTACTGCGGTCAAGGTTGCTAGCAAGGGACCGTGGATTCACTACTCCAGGGTGAAGAAAGCTTCTGCTCCCGAAATCACCAAGAAGACAGAGACTGATACAAATCAGAAAGATGCAGTTTAAACTGTTTTTTATATGTTTGCTGTTTGCCCAACTGGTAACCATGGTTCAGGGTTCACCCCATGATTTACATAAGACTGTGGTCCAAAATATGTCCAAAATTCTTAATAAGAGCAATTGCTAGATCTGTACTCAGTTACTGCCCCTAGATGGGAAGGGTCACTGGCCATTGATTGGCATTTTAGTAGAAGAATTAAGAAAGATTTGGATGAAATTTGGAAGGGAACTCAAATTCTACATGAAGTAGTTTCTAGAAATAACACCTTAAAATTTGATCATATTTTTGATACCCTCACCTCATGGTTACCAAACTGGGCCTGGGTAAAAGAAATATTCATAATAGTTGTAATTGTAGTTATTATCTGTGTAATTTCCTGTGGAGCAGCCGGTTGTGTAAACCGGTTCTGCGGGTAGAAGAGTAGAGTAGAGACTAGACAAGATAGAGTTTTGTTAGTCTCTAAAAGGGGGGAAATGATGCCATGAAGATTTTTGCCTTTTCTTTTATACCCCTGTTATACCTTTTTACAGCTTCTGTATTCCTAGTGCTTTTTGCCTACATTCTTGGACTTGTTTGTCAAGCTAAGAGACTAAACATTTTAGAAGCCTCGTAGCTAGGGATCAGTGTGCCCCAGACCCCAAGGTCCTCTCCAGAACATATTCTGTAAACTAAGATAGAACCATCCAGGGGAAGGTTCCTTGGGGAGGGAGGGGCTCACTTGAACCTCTCATTGGGGAATCTTTGATAGATATGCTAATTAGTAAAGCCTATAATGTTATACCCAATGTTGGAGGGACACACGGGGACACACGGAAGAAGAGAGACACAGAGACACAGGGAAAGACTCGGTGGGATACATCTCGATGCATATGACCTGGACGTGTACACCTAAGGATCCTTAAGAATAAATACCAAGGTAAAATCCCTTTTCCCCTTCTAACCGTGTATGCCTCTTGATTTTAAGACCAGGAAAAGGCATCAAAACACAGCATGATTTGTTGGTGTATATAAATTTAAGCTAGCTATTTCTCCTTTGACTTCATTTTGCTTTGTGCCAAGGTCCTCTGGAGTAACTGAAACAAAAGTAAAATGCCTGTTCTGATGGAATGATTGAATAAAATGTAAAAGGATAGCAACAGTCAAATTAGATCCCCTTGCTGCTCATTGCCAGGAAGAGCTGGTTCATTAAACCAAAGCAGGATGGAAGTGATGAGCAATGTGCTTGCTTAAAGGATTCCTCTCTTGAGAGGGTGATGGTGTCACCTAGATCCTTGAGATCATCATCTGCTGCTTGCTGACTGCCTCTGAGGAACAAGCCTCAATGTCATCTTACCTGTCTGTGACCCATTGGCCTCGGGAAACAGCTGCTTTCTCTCATGCTGCACTGGTTTGGAAAGGAAGGAAGAGGCAGGAAATTTGTGACTTTCACCTGTGTGAGTGCTTTGGTGGGAACAAGATTGTGTCTTTCTATGTAAGAAAGTGTGTCTCCCTCTTAAAAAGCCTGGTGCTTGTTATCTTTGCTAAGCAATTGCAAAGAACCAATGAAATAGGGAGACAGTGTTGTGGTGGATATTAACTTTTAATGAGCTTACAGAATACAGCCTCTCATAATTGGAATTCCTTAGCTCTACAGAGATAATGAAAATAAGAATGTAGTGAAGTTGCTATGTGTCATAGGTTAGCAAGCATAGTCCCGGAAGGGACGTCCTTGCTAAGGGGTGCTTACAGTTTCCTCTGGGAACTGAAAGAACCTATCAGCTGGCCAGTTTGAATATGGACAATTCTCTAAGCCACTTAAAGTTGTGACCACCTCTGTGATCCACATTTAAGAATAGGCAAACTCCCCCTCCAAGCTCTCTCTCGTTTCCGGTGCTGGGACAGGTGGCTGCGGGCCCCGTGTGGGGGCCAGCGGGCCCGGCCAGGCCCTGCTCGGGCCAGGCCGGGCCGGGCCACGGCCATCCTGGAGTCAATGGACCTGTTCCAGCCATGGAACCCCCCCCACTGCCTTGCCATGGGCAGCCGGAGCGGCTCGGCTCTCCCCCCTCTCCACTGCGATAAGAAAAATTCAACATTCCAGCTGCAAAGCTGCAAGGCCGAGGTGAGATTAACCCTTTTATTGCTGTGAAGAGCTGAAAACCTGAAGGAAGAGAGAGAGGAGATGCTTAAAGCTGAAATTCTTTTGTGAAGCTATGATATACCAGAGTATCCTGTTGTAATTTCATGAAGATCTGGGGGGTGGAGTGTTCAACTCGTGAGCAGAAGCACCTGCGCTGAGATAGGCAGATGCTGACGCAGCTGTAATTTCATGAGAAGTTTGGACAGGGAGAGATGAACCAGATGAGGACTTTTGCTCCAAACGGGAAAGGAGAAAACCTCAGTCCCTAGAGATGAACCAGATGAGGACTTTTGCTCCAAATGGGAAAGGAGAAAACCTCAGTTCCTAGAGATGCTCCCAGAGATAGTCCTAAAGATGAAGATGATGAAGACCCTTTGCTCCCAGGGAAGGAGAAGGGCCTCTGTTTTTGTTTCTGAACGGCTCAACCTTAAAATTGTACCCCAAAAAACTTCAAGAGTGGACCCTCGAAAGCAGTTGCGGGAAAAGCTGCAAGTCAGGGGAAAGGACTCACACGCAGGCAGAGAGACTCCTCTTCCTAAATGGACTGAACAATATTTGGAAGTGGGTGGCTGTCTCGTTGTGATAATGTTTTCATAGCATGAGCAAGAAGAGACTTCTCTTTCTATATGGACTGAACAAGGTTATTATGGAAGTGGTAAACAGACTGAACATCTTAAGGGTTGTCTTTTCACATTGTCAGTGGGAGAAGGGAGGAAGGTGGGGGGAGGAGGAGAGTTCTGAAGGTGGTATAATTTTTTTTTTCCTCTTTTAGGTCTGTTAATAAACTTCTTTATATTCTTTCAAGTTTGGTGCCTGTTTTGCATTTCTCCTAATTCTTATCTCACAGCAGATAAACAGTAATGAGTATTTTGGACCAAACCACTACACTATGTACACTAGCAGATGATTTCCAAACACTTAAACCCAAAGGATTTAAAATTTATTCTGCTAAGAAATTGCTTGGGACATGCAACTCTTGGACAGGAACTACATTTCATGCTAAGTAGACATCATCTGGTTATGTTGAAATGTAAAGACTCAATTGGGGTCTTGCTGAAAGCAGTGGTAGAAGTACTGTTGGCTTTGCTAAACGCAGACCTGGGGCAGTGGGAACTATCCTGGTGCTGGGAGACAACAAGGTCTGCATGGAGGCGGGGGTGGGGGAAATCACGGTCAGGGCTTGGCCACAGTATTTTAAGAACTATAAAGGACTTGGAATGGCCTGGGAAATTCTGTTCCGGGTAGAGATGATGATGGGAGGGGTCAGCATTTAGGAAATGCTGATTAAATGAAGGGCACGCAGGGAGTTGAAGACATTGTGTTAAGGTGAGGAACAAGACTGGGACACCGCGCTGGGGCCCCGCGCTGGGGCCCCGCGCACTTTTCAAGCCCGGCCGCCCCCACGGGCCGGGCCCCGCGGCTCCCGCTGCCGCCCCCCCAGCACGGGGCTGTGTCCCAGACCCCACGGTCCAGCCCGAGGTTTGGGGGCGGCAGCGGAGCTGCTGGACGGAGCTTCCAGCCCCGCCAGCCGCAGCTCCGATCCCTTGGGCCGTGACGCCGGGGACGGGTGTCCGTCGGCGCTCGGGGTCTGTCAGCTTTTGCAATGCAGAGGGAGAAACTGAGTCCCAAGGGGTGTCGGTTTCCATCAATCGCTATTTCTCCTCTCTTTTCCATGACGGATTTCACAGCGCTTCCTTTCGCCCCAGAGATTTGGAAAACAAAATTCCCGGCTGTCCCAGCATCCCTGCAGCTCTCCACAGCTCCAGCCTCGTCCCTCCTCTCCGTTTCCTTCTCTCCAGTCTCTCCCACCTGGCCCTGCCGGCTCGGAGGAAGGAGATTCCCCGGCACCCCCTGCCTCCTCCTCCTGTCCGTGGGGCGCAGTTGGTGCTTCTGGAGCCGCCTGCCCGCGCAGCCGGACCCGCCCTGCGGCCGCTCAGCGCTGCAGCCGAGGGAATGAATTGCAGGCACCGCTGCGCTGGGCTGGCCCTGGCCGGGTGCCCGGGGCCACCAAAGCCGCTCTGGCACTCTGCTCACAGCTGCAGCACACAGAGCACAGAAGGAAAGGCTCGTGGGCTGGGATCGGGGCAGGGAGAGCTCACTCACTGCTCACTGCCAGGGCCACAACAGACCCAAGCTGGGGAAATTAATGGAATTTATTTCCAAACCAATCACACCAGGACAAGGAGAACTAAAACAAATCCTAAAGAAACACCTTCCCCACCCCTCCCTCCTTCCCGGGCTCCCAGTCTCCGCCCGCAGTCCCTCCTCTGCCCTCCCTGCACAGCAATTGTGTCACCAGCCATGAACTTGGATTTTGCCTCATCCCGGGATCTCTTCCCGGACAGGAAGAACTTTCCCCAGCACAGATTCAGGCCGTGGCGGCCTTTGAGGCTCAGGGTGTTTCTCCTGCAGCTCCTTGCAGGTCTCCTCTCCCCGTGCCGGCTCTCCTGCGCCACAGAACTCTGCCGGCTGCAGCTTTGCAAACGTCAGGTCCAGGTCTGGATGTTCCTGCACGATTTGCTCAAGGTCCTTGGGGGCTGCAGCCAATCCACTGTTGTTGTGCTCCCCCTCGGCACGGAGCCCATGGATCTGATGGCCCCTGGCCAGGGCCTGGCACAGGAGGTGGAACCTGGGTGCTGCTGCAGCGGCGCCGGGGGAGCCCCAGGACTCGCTGTGGCCGCTGTGGCAGCCGCAGCACAGCCCGTTCCCAGCGAGGAGCCCAGGGCTCCGTGGGGCTCTGCAGGACCTCGGCCCTGGGGCTCGTCTGCATCAGCCCGGGCAGCTGGGCTGGACTTGGCTTCGTTTGTGTCTCTGGCTGCCCTGGCACAGCAGCTGCCCAGCGCCCAGGGGACAGCAATGGGAGCGGGGCAGGTCGGGGTGAGCTTCAGTGTCTGTGCCCGGCAGAAATGCCAAAGCCTTCCCGAAGGAGCAGCGAGTGCTGCCAGAGCACAGGATGCTGCTGCTGCTGCTGCTGCTGAGCACGGGACGGCCCCAGGGCTGATGCCAGACAAAGCCGGGATGGGAGCCACAAACAACGGGAGGAGGAGGGGGAGGGGCAGGAGAGGACGAGGAAGAGCGAGGGGGGAGGACGGATGGAGGAGCAGGAGCGGGAGGAAGAGGAGGGATAAAGGGGGAGGGGCAGGAGGAAGAGGCGGGACAGAGGAGGCAGGAAGAGGAGCCTCCACGTGCATCCATCGTTCTCTGTGTCCGCAGCTCTCAGCTCTGGGATCATCTCTCTCCCCATCCCGCAGGTGACCGGGGAGGGGCAGCTCGCCCCAAGTATCTTGGGCGGTGCATGGGGTTGTTTTGGGAGAGGGGATTTTTGGAGCTTGGAGGACTCCAGCACCAGCCCCAAATATCTTTGTTGGTTCCTGGGGGAAGGGGGGTTTGGTGGCGGATGGGGGGAGGCGGATGTTTGGATCTTGCAGGGCTCTAATGTGAGTCGCAAATGCCCGTTGGGGGATATTGGGGAGCCCCCGGCACGCGGGGTTTTGGGGGTCCCGGTGGCGGCTGCCGGGAGAAATGGGATGGGGCGGGATGGGGCCCGGGAAGGGTGGGATGTGGATTGGGGTGTGGGATGAAGTGTGGCGGAGGGGGATGGGCGGGATGGGGCCTGGGATGAGGCAGCCGAAGGTTGGGGATGATGAGGCCGGGGGGACCCCACTCCTCAGGGGCCTGCGGGGTATCCGGCAGCTCAGAGGGAGTTTTGGGGCACCCCTAATCCTGAGGGGGTGGTGCTGGCAGCGGGGGACACGTGGCTCCGGCAGCTCTGGCCCCAGCTGAGCCCCCCCCGCCCCCAGCGCCCCCCGGAGCGGAATTTGGGGAGGGGGAGGTGGGGGCGGCCAGGCCGGGCCCCCCCGCGCTGTCCCGGCGGGGGCCGAGTGCGGGCGGGAGCCCCGCGGGGCCCGGCCCTGCCCGGGCACGGCTGATGCCGCCCGCCCGCGCTCCGCACTGGTCCGGACTGGTGCTCCCAGTGCCGTGCGGGGCGGGGCCGCTCTGGGGACCCCCCAGGGCACAGCGCGGCTGCTTTGGGGCTGTGGGCACCGCCCGGCGCTGGGCATGGGGCGTGTGGGGGCAGCTGGGGCCGCACTGGTGGCACTGGTGGTGCTGGGAGCCCCCCCGGCCGCGGGGTGAGCGGTGAGAAGGGGGCGGGTCTGGGACCCCAAATTGAGCGAAATGGGGAATGGAACCCCCAAAGTGAGCAGGAGGGGCCTGGAACCCCCAAAACCAAGGCCGGGGGAGGGGAGGTGGGGATTGGGGATGGGGAAGGTGCAGAAGGGGGGGGCGAGAGGGGGCTGGGACCCCCAAACAAAGCGGGATGGGGATGGGACACCCAAATTGAGCTGGAATGGGGCTGTGGATTGGGGGAACGCTGAGAAAGGGGAGGAGAGGGGAGGGAAAGGTGGGGTTGGGACAGCAGAAGAGCGGTTCCATGGGGGTCCAGCCCTGTCCCCCAGCACCTGAGCCCTGGAGCGATTCCCTGGGGCTCTGGGGAAGGGAGGGATCCGCACTGGGGGGGTCCCCAACCCCCCTGTCCATCCCTGGGGCTGATCGGGGGCTCCCCCCACACAGCAGCCGGTGCTGCGGCAGCCGTGGGGCAGAGGGGGTGGGAAAGGGGGGGCAGGGTGGGAGTGGAGGAGGAGCGGGAGGGAGAGGAGGGAGAGAGGAGGAGGAGGAGCTGGAGAACCACGAGGTTCCACCGCCCGCCCACTGTGTCCTCAGCACCCCCAGCCCCGGTAGCATCTTCCCCCCCATCCTGCAGGTGAGCGGGGAGGGGGAGCTCACCCCAAATCTGTCGGGGGGTCACCAGAGGGGCTTTTTTGGAGGGGTGTTTGGAGCTTGCAGATTCTGGAATCGAGCCCCAGGTGTCCTTGCATGTCCCTGGGAGGGATTTTTTGGGCCAGAGGGGATATCTGGATCTTGCAGGACTCCAAAGCTGAGCCATAATTGCCCCTTGGGGGTCTTGGGGGTTCCATGTGAGGATCGCCCGGTCCTGGCAGGGTTGGACATTGGATTTGGGGATCCCCAGGAGAGCTGGGGGCTGGAACATGGGACCCCTGGAGTGGGGAGAGCAGAGAGGGACGATACCAGAGCTGGGGGACCCCCAAAAGCCTGGAGGGGTGGGGGGGCCTGGAGATGAGGCGGGGCTGGGACCTCTCAGCCGTAAAAGGGGGGGTGAGGAGAGGGGGGAGCCCCAAGTGCCTGGAGTGGAGGGAGGCTGAAGAGGGAGACCCTGGGACCTCTGGGAGCCAAAGCAGAATCAGGAAAAAAGGGACCTGTGGGACCCCTGAAACCCCCCAGCATCCCTAAGCAGGACCCCGGAGAGGGGGGATCCCCAGGACCCACGGGACCCCCAGCAGCCCTGACAAGGGGGACCCCCAGAACCCCAAAGTGAGGAGACTGGAAAGGGGGGACTCCTGGAGCCTTCTTTTGGAGTCACTGTCAATTTCTGGTTGGTTTTTATGGACACCGGTGACTTCTAGAGATGGACTTGAGCAGTAGGAAGCCCCAACCCTGGACACTCATCCCTTGTTTCTCCCCAAACCAGGATTTCCCATTCCCAGCCCTTGGCCAGATGGAGGAGGAGGCTGTGAGGAAGAGGAAGATGCCCCAGGACCCCCAGGCAGGTGAGGAGGAAGTCAGTGGCCCTTTCCCCTCTCTCCTGCTCCATCTCCCAGCCCAGCATCGCCCCCGGCTGCAGGACAACCCCGCTGCCGACGCCGTCCTGCCGGGGACGGACTGGGGGGATCTCCTTGCCCTTCCCTGTGGCACGGAGGCAAATCCCATCCTCTCCTTGTCCTTCCTCCCCAGACAAGGAGCTGAGGACGGAGCCCAGGGAGGACAAATCCCCACGGCAGAACCTGGTGGAAGAGGCCGTTTTGAGCGGCTCCACGGCGCAGGAATGCAATGGGAAGGAAAAGCCCCGGAGATCCCGCAGGAGGAGGGGCTGCAAACGCAGCCCAGGGTGCTCTGAGGAGGAAAGACCCACCCTGTGCTGGGAAGGCGGCCAGAGATGCAGCCAGAGGTCAGAGCTGGTGGTTCATGAGCAGCTTCACAATGGGGAGAAGCCCCACAAGTGTGGGGAATGTGGGAAGAGCTTCAGACGGAGCTCCCACCTGATCGTCCACCAGAGGATCCACACTGGGGAGAGGCCCTACGAGTGTCCCCAGTGTGGGAAGAGGTTTCACACCAGCTCCCATCTCCTCGTGCACGAGCGGATTCACACGGAGGAGAGGCCCTTCCGCTGCCCCGACTGCAAGAAGGGCTTCAAACAAAACTCCCACCTCGGCACGGAAAGACCTTCCCAGCGCTGTGCCCTGGGCCGGGAGGGATTGTGCCACCAGAGCTGTCCCTCCATTTCTTCTGCCAGGCAGCTTTAGCACATGAAAAGTGGAGAAGCCAGAGCTGCCTCTCAGCTTTCCGCAGTCCTGCAGAGGAATCCAGAGGTGTGGGAAGCAGCCTGGGAACAGGGTTGAGGTGCCAGGGCAGGGGAATTGAGAGCCCTTTCCTCCCCCGTGGGCCCAGGCTCTGGCCCTTGCCCTTTGCAATGGCCCTGCAGCTGCCAGAGGGGCCTTTTTGGCTCAGCTGAGAGCAGTCCTGCTGCAAGGCTGTCCTCGAGCTGCTTGGGCTGCACATGTGCCCAGGGAATGCTCATTGCTTGCAGTCTCAGGCGCTGTGGGTGTGCAGGTGTAAGTACTGCAGGAGGGAACAGCTCTGCTGGGGGCAGTTCTCTTTTTCTTGGTGGTTTTTCTGTTGAATGAACGTTCCCTGCCAGCTCTGGGCAGAGCTCTGTAGCTGTATGTGCCACTTGTCTGTGGCACTGTGGCTCAGGAGGTGGCCAAGGGGAGCTTGGCCGAGGTGTGGGCAGAGGAATGGCCATCAGGCCAGGCTGGGGGGTCAGCGGCCGGTCAGTTGCGTTGCGTGGCCGCGGCTCTGGAGGCTTGTGTGGGAGCGTGTGCAGGGCTGGAAGGCTGGGGCTGCCGCCGCTGTGTCCCAGAGCCGGGAAGGCCGGGGCTGGCCCGGCCCTGGCCCGGCCCCGCCAGCTGTGCCAGCTGCCGGCGGGGACACAAAGGGCAGCTCCGAGCTGCGGCCGCTGCGCTGCGGCCGCACAAAGGCAGCGCCCGCAGAGCTGCAGGGCAAGGTGCTGGCCCTGGCTCGGGGCTGGGCCGGGGCCAGCGGCAGAAAATCAACTTGCAGCTTGGGCCCCGCAGCAGGGAGGAGCAGCAATTGCTGGCTGAGAGAGACTCTTGCCAAGGGCCTGCGGGGCCGGGCCCCAGGGAACGGCTTCCCGCTGCCCGAGGGCAGGCTGAGATGGGATGTGGGGCAGCAATGGTTCCCTGGCAGGGCGCTCAGGGCCTGGCACAGGCTGGCCCCAGAAGCTGCGGCTGCCCCCGCATCCCTGCAAGTGTCCCAGGCCGGCTCGGCCATTGGGGCTTCCTGCCCACGAGGGCTGGGCTGGGCTGGGCTGGGCTGGGGCTGCTGAGGGCGGGATGGGCTCTGCCTGAGACAGCTGAAGGCTGCGCATGATGAGGCCGGGGGGACCCCGTTGCTCAGTGGGTTCTGGGCTATCCCACATTCCTGAAGGGATGTCAGGGTATGTCCTGTTCCTGAGGCAGTTTTGGGGTCCCCCCAGTGCTTTGGGAGGGGTTCTGAGAGGGGGGCTCTGGTACTTGGAAGGGGGACCTATTGTCAGGGATGCGGGGAGCCCATTTTGGGAAGGATGCTGCTGTTTGTGGCAATGTTGAGAGGTTCTGAATGGCCTGTGGGGCCCTGGCTCTCATTCTGGGACTTGAGGTGAGCCCATGGGCACAGCAAGGGCTGAGGAGAGGTTCCAAGCTCCCATTTGGGATGGAGGGATTGAGCGGGTGCCTCCAAACAACTCAATGCCAGCCCCAATGTGTCGATGGCAGCCCCAAATGGCTCGATCCGTCAGCCCCAAGGCCCGGCTGTGGGGAGTCAGGAAGCACAGAAGGGGAATTGGTGTCCAGGAGGGGTGGGGTGGGATGGGATGGGATGGGATGGGATGGGATGGGATGGGATGGGGATGGGATGGGATGGGGTAGGATGGGATGGGGATGGGATGGGATGGGATGGAATGGGATGGGGATGGGATGGGATGGGATGGGATGGGATGGGATGGGATGGGATGGGATGGGGTGGGGGTGGCATCATGGGGGTTGGATGAAGTTTGGGAGGGATGGGGTGGTTTGAGCACTTGGAGTGGGGGACTCAAGGGAGGGAAGGCAGGCACTGCTTTTGGGGGGGCTCCTGCTGCTTTTTCGCAGTTTTGGGGCCTCTAAGCGGCTTCTGGGAGGTTGC
This sequence comes from Corvus moneduloides, assembly GCF_009650955.1. Lineage (NCBI taxonomy): Eukaryota > Metazoa > Chordata > Aves > Passeriformes > Corvidae > Corvus > Corvus moneduloides. The sequence continues at coordinate 5,443,839 of NC_045502.1, read as the reverse complement.
AGTGAATTTGGGGAAGGTGCCATAAACTCCCCGCAATTTGGGGGGCTCAGGAGAAGTCCCCACATTTTGGGAGGGTGAGAGGACCCCAACTGGGAGGGGATCCTTCTGCTTTGCACCTCTTTAATGGGGTGAGAAGCGGCTTGTGAGGGAAGGAAGGAATTCAGAAGGAATTCAGAAGGAAGGAAGGAAGGAATTCAGAAGGAAGGAAGTAGGGAAGGAAGGAAGGAAGGAAGGAAGGAAGGAAGGAATTCAGAAGGAATTCGGAAGGAAGGAAGGAAGGAATTCGGAAGGAATTCGGAAGGAAGGAATTCGGAAGGAAGGAAGGAATTCGGAAGGAATTCGGAAGGAAGGAAGGAAGGAAGGAAGGAAGGAAGGAGGAAAAGTAAAATAGAAGAAAGAAAGAAAAGGTAAGAAAGAAAGAAAAAGAAAGAAAGAGAAAGAGAAAGAGAGCAACAAGAAATAAAAAAAAGAAAGAAAACACATTAAAAATGAAGAAGGGAAGTGAGCAAAATATAATAAAAATGAAAGAAAGAAAGAAAAGAAGAAAGCAAGAATAACATGAAACCAACAAGAAAAGAATTATTAAAAAAGAGAGAAAAATCATTAAACAATGAAGCAAGCAAGCAAAATGATAATAAAAATGAAAGAAAGAAAAGGGGAAAGAAAAGGGGAAAGAAAAGGGGAAAGAAAGAAAGAAAGAAAGAAAGAAAGAAAGGAGAATGAAAAATCAACAAGAAAATGAAAAAAGTGAAGAAAAAAGAAGAAAGAAACAAAGAAATAAACAAAGAAAGCAAGAGTACATAACATGAAACCAACAGGAAAATAAAACAAAAAGAAAAAAAAACAAGAAAGAAAGAAGCAAGGAAGAAAGAAAAAAAGGACAGAAATAAAGACACAAGAATAAAACAAAAGAAGAAAAGAAAGAAAGTAAAAGAGAAAGAAGACAGAAAGCAACAAAAAAAAATTAATAGAAAGAAAAAAGATAGAAGAATGAAGAAAGAAAGTGAAAAGAAATCAACACGAAAATTTAAAAAGCAAAGAAAAGTAAAAGATAAAAGAAAGAAAGACTCAATAATGTGAGACCAAGAAGAAAACTGGAAAAAAAAGAAATTAAGAAGAAAGCAGCAAGAAACAATAAAAAAAACCCAAGAAAAAAATTCAAAAATGAACAAAGAAAGAAAGAAAGAAAGAAGCAAAAATGTAATGAAAATGAAAGAAGGAAAGGAAGAAAAAAAGAAAGACTGAAAACATGAAACCAACAAGAAAATAAATGATAAGAAAAGTCAAAAAAAGAAGAAAGAAAGAAACAAGGAAGAAAGAAAATGACAGAAAGACACGAGAAAAAATAAAAGTACAAGAGAACCAAAGAAAGCAAAAAAAAAAAAAGAAAGATGGAAGACAGAAAGCAACAAAGAAAAGAAAGTAAAAGAAAAAAGGTAAAATAATGAAGGAAAGAAAAAAGAAGGAAAGAAAACCAAAAGAGATCAACAAGAAAATTTAAAAAGTGAAGAAAAAGAGAAGAAAGAAGAAAGAAAGGCTAAGTAACGTGAAACAAAAAAACTTGTTAAAAAAGAGGAAAGAAAGAACCAAAAAAGAAAGAAAGAAAGAAAAAAAAGACAAGAAAAAATAAAAGAAAAAAAGAAAGAAAGAAGAAAAACAGCAAGAAAAAAAAATAGGAAAAAGAAAGAAAAAAGATGAAAGAATGAAGAAAGAAAGAAAGCTAAAAGAAATCAAGGAGAAAATGAAACCCTTGTGCCACTGCGGGACCTTGTGCAGCCAAGGAGAGCATTGTGAGAGTGCGGGGCCAGGGAACCAAGGCACCATTGGGACCTTGTGGGGCCTCCTGGACTCAAGGGACCATTGCCACACTGTGGGGCCTCCTGGAATGAAGGGTCCATGGTGCCACTGCAGAGCCAAGGACACCATGGTTACACTGCGGGGCCCATGGAACCAAGGCACCATTGGGACACCCCGTGGCCTCATCCTCTGGAATTCCAACACATCTGAGGGATGGCAGCACCTGCAGGCAGCACGGAAGGATTCTGGGGAGAGCCTTTGATCCCTGCTCCAAAGGAAATCAGAGAAAGAGCCCTGCTCAGATCAAGGCACCTTTTCCTTTTCCTTTTCCTTTTCCTTTTCCTTTTCCTTTTCCTTTTCCTTTTCCTTTTCCCTTTTCCTTTTCCCTTTTCCTTTTCCTTTTCCTTTTCCCTTTCCTTTCCTGGTGTAAACTGTTGACCTGCCTGTAAGGTGCAGCAAAAGCTTTGCAGGGTTTGGTTCAAGGTCCCCAAGGTTGGAAGAGGGAAGTGTTCGAGTCCCTTCTAAGAGAAGGCTTGGAGTCTTTGTGCCATGACTGCCTGGCATCCATGGAACAAGTGTGTTCTGGCAGACTCTGGGACCTCGAGAGCAATCCCATGCAGGAGCCAGCACTGGCCCTGCACCCTGGTGGGAGCAGCGTGGTACGGATGGGAAACGGGCAGCTGGGTGTGCAGTGGGAACCTCGAGCCAGCTCATAGAAGGCCAGGCTTTAGCTTTGAACACAGCAGCACAAAAAGCAGAATGAATGACCTTGCCTAGAAATCCCTGAAGGACAAAGGGTGACCATATGGACTGATTTGAACTCTGGGTTTGGAATAATACACGCCCAGGGAGCCACATGGAAGGAAAGGGCACAGAGGTCTCCAGTGAGTACAAAAAGAAATCAGTCACCTACTGCAGAGTGTGCCAAAGCCAAAAGAAGTGGCCCTGGTGCCCTTGTAAAGCCCATGGGTTTGGAGACTCCCCAGGTAATCCAGGGAATCCATTGGCTGACCAAACAGCTCAAGAGGGTGCTGCAAAAGCTCTCCTTGCACTAATACCTAGCAAAAACTGGAATGTTCTGCAACAACAACCAGATTCCAGTGATCAGGACAGGCAGTCAGCCCCAGCCCCAGCAGCAGCAGCTACGGAAAATGCCAGCAGGTGATTGGTAACCCCGTGTGGGCAGGTAATTGTAGCTCCACAATTAATGTATAATGGAACTAAAACATCAGGAACCACGTGAGGAAATGGAGAATATGGTGGCCAGTTTACAAAGGCATCTAGTAAGCACAAAAATGGCAAAAAATAATAGATCAGTTGTTGAGAAAGATGGGATTGGTTTTGAAGGAAGAAGGCTGCCTCCAGGGCTGGTTAAATGGGAATCACCAGGTGATTTTGGCCAACTGATTTTGCAGAAGTGCCCAGGCAGAAGGGGGACTGGCACATTTTGGCATTGGTGGATCCTTTTTCTGGATGGCCAGAAGCTTTCCCATGTGGCACCAACAAGACAAGGGAAGGCTCAGAAGTTTTGCAGAAATGAATATTTAATAGAACTGGGACTAACTCTTGTAAGCCTTGAAAGGTGCATGGTTCTCAACAGATCATTGGGGCTGGACTCGCCTGTACATCCTTTCCAACCAGGAGATGCGCTGTGCACCAGAACCTGGAATTTTGGAACAATGCAGCCAAAGTGGAAGGGACCATCTCAAGTCCTCCTGGTAACCTACCCTGCACTCAAGGTAGAAGGAATCCAACTCGGGGTTCATCACATGTGGGTAAAACCAGCGAGCACACATTAAACACAGCAGAAACAAGACTGACTGACACTGTGGGGTTTGGGGTTTTGACATAAATCCTATTGTTTTAGGTATTGAATATGATTTTCTAAGGGGATACTGTTTATTGGATCTAGATGAAGATGATCAATCATTGTGTATCTATAATCATAATAATAGAAACAATGTTCCTGACTTCTGGGAAGGGAAATGCGGTTTCCAAAGTCAGTGCAAGATGTTGGCAGATGACAGAATGTAACCCCTGTAACAGCTTGTTTGCCAACACCAACCTCTGCAGAAAATCCAGTTCCGTGGGGAGCTTCAGTCAGCAATTTGACAAAAATCTGGGAACACGTGTGGGAAGGAAATAGCACCCAGGGCACCTGGACAGGGATGGAAGGAGAATATTCCTTACCATGGACACACCAGAACAATAGTGCTGAGAATTGTAACATTTCCAAAGCGGATCTGGAAATTACCTCAGGAAATATTGATCAGCTGACAGATTGCACTGATACCCCCTGGGGCTGTCAAATTCCAGCAGTATGGAATGGCCCTCAGACAGGACACTGGGAATGTTTCCAGCCAGTTCAGGGGTGTCTGGGCTGGGAAGGGAGCCCAGGCCTCCCACAGGACCCCTTAGAGGTGGGTATAAAAGATCCTGATTTAACAAGGTCAAGGCCAAAGGATCCCAGGACCAAGGAAAAGTGGGATTGCCCTGGGACAGACACTTGAGCTGTTTGGAATGCTGAGGTCCAGCGGCTCCTGGCTGTGGCCCAGGCTCTGAGGCTGGGCTGTGTTTGTAGAAATGATTCTGCCTTTCTCAGGGACACCTGGGCTGAGCCAACAAACAACGAGCCTTGGAGAGGCACAGAGTGTCAGCAGGACACGGTCAGATCCTTAGGAGCCCCAGGATGGGTGGGAAGGGATGGAATTTGGGGCACACGTTTGCCCCTGGGAGAATCAGGAGCACCATGGACACTGGGGGTATGAACGTTCCGTCCCTCGTGCAAGGAGTCACCACCGGGAACCCGACTGTGGGGAAAGGTTAAAGGGGATGGAACTGGGAAACATCCCAGTGCGGGAACTCCAGCGGGATGGATTTTAGAATCCATCTCTGCTCAGCAAAGATCTGCCTTTAGGAACAGACCAGCCCCACACCATTGGGCTCTGCAGATGGGAACTTTAGTGAATGCAGCTCCTTTGGGGTTTGCTGAAATTAAGGAACAATTGCCAGCCCCAGCTAAAATGACCTTCCAGAGCAGATTGGCTTTAGCCCCATTGCTGCTACATGGACAGGGAGTGTGTGGATTCTTGAACTGAAACAGCAACACTTGTTGTGTGCACATTCCAAATGTGATGCTGGGTTGGATAGAGAGGGTAGAGAGGATAAAATCGGCTGCTGCATCCAGCAGGGAATTAAGGGGAGGGTTAGACAGTAACTGGTTGGATAAAATATTTAAAAGACTTGGATTTTCCCTGACTGATGGTTGGCCTCACTTTTGCAAAGTCTAACTGGGATCACAGCACTACTTGTGCTTATGACACTTGCTTTGAGCTGTGTAAAGAACATGGTTGTGAAAGCAGCTGAGGAACTTGTGGGGTGTGAGTAAAGGAGCAGAGTGAGGCTTAGGAAGGCTTGAAGGGAAGAGAAGCTTCCCAACCCTCCAAGGGGGGGAAATTTGCCAGATGAAAAACCGTTTGCACCTGGTGGGTTCATACAATGCTTCTTCTCCAAAAGCCACTGGCCATGGAACCGCCCAAGGCTGATTCTGTAGGCAGCAACCAGCCCAGGTGTGCCAACTTTCACCAGTTCACCGGGCAGTCAGGGCTGGCTTTGGGGTCAGCGACCACCAGGGACCCCCAAAGAGACCCCCAGGGCAGAAGAAGGGATGTGCAAAGGGGTGGGGGAAATCTGCAATGATTTTGGGGCAATGATGATCGTGTGTGTGTTTCTTGTGGGACAATCTGGGAATGTGTCTGTGAAGCACAGTCTGCAAACAGGAACATTCCTGAACTCGGCACACACGGCTTTGGGAGGGGCTCTCCCCTCGTGCATCCGGCCCAATAAAGAATGCTGCTGCTTCGTGCTGCGCTGGTGCTGAGGAGGTTTTGTTTCACTGAAGTTTTGGTAACACCTCTGTGCCTGTGTCACAGACCCACAGAGCAGCTGTGATGTCAGAAAGGGGCTGTGTGACATCACAGAAAGGGCTGGGCCATCCCAGAAGACGCTGTGACATCAGAGAGTGGGTTGTGACATCACAGGGTGGCTGTGTGACCTCACAGACTGAGCTGTGACATCCCAGATATGGCTGTGATATCACAGGGCAGAGGTCTGACATCATAGAGCAGCCTATGGCATCACTGAGTGGTTGTGACATCCCAGGGTGGCTGTGTGACATCCCAGGGTGGCTGTGTGACATCCCAGGGGGTTGGATGCCATGGCAACCCTCAGCAGTTCCAGTTCCCTTGGAAACCCCCCCAGGACCCATTGCTGCAGTCAGGCTCCGTGGCCACTTGCCCGCAGAGCTGTGGCTGCCCTCGGCTGCCATGGCAGCCCTCAGGACAGAGCGGTGCCGGGGCTGGTGCCAGCTACAATTGCAGTGACACTCGCTGATGCCCTCAGGTGCCACGGCAGCGGCCACAGGGACCCGTTCCTCACTTTGGTGCCACGGACACCAACGCTTGGCCCCGCTGCCATGGGCATTGGCACGCTCACCTGCACTCAGGGCCCGTGGCCGGGCACTGCTGCCATGGACACGGGCACGGAGCCCTGGGCCACAGGCGGCTGCCGTGGCCACCAGCCCAAGGTCCCGTGGCCAGGGCCGGGGCCATGGAAAGGAACCCGTGGAGCCGTGCTGATGCTGGGTGGCCATGGGGTGCTGCTGTGGGCTGGGCCAGAGGGAATTTCCTTGCCAGCCCTTTCTCTGGGGCTGTGTTTGGCTCTGTGCTGAGCACAGCGTTGCTCACACTGAGATGGTTTTGTTCTTGCTCAGCTTGCACAGAGCCAAGGCCTTTCCTGCCCCTCGTCCGGCCACGCTGGCGAGGGGCTGGGGGTGCGGGGGAGCTTGGCAGGGGTCACAGCCAGGACAGCTGACCCCAACTGACCCCAGGCATATCCCAGACCACAGGACATCATGGCCAGTGTATAAAGTGGGGGGAACAAGGAGGAAGGGGGGACATTTGGAGGGAGGGTTTTTGTCTTCCCAGGTAACACTCAGGCAGGACAGGGCCCTGTTTTGCTGGTGGGCAGGGTCAGCACCAAAGACACAGACACCAACTGAAGGAACTGTGTAATTTATAGAATGCAAATCAGCAAAAAGTCACAAAAGCATAAGCTCAGCAAAGCACATAATCATTAGCAAAGAATGACAGCAGGAGCAGCTCAGCAATGCCCCCAATCATCCCTGCCAAAGATTGCCTGCAGTGATTAACCAAGATGCAGCCCCAGTTCCCCTCAGACTTTACCATCACCCAGAGCCACCCATCAGCTGGGGGAAGCTGTCCCAGCCAAGGACTGGAGAGCCACTCGCGGACACTGGGAATTCCTGCAGCTGCCTCCAGCCACAGCTGAGGCTCCAACCCCGCTGGGAGAGGGCCCAGCTTTGACAGTGCTGCAGAAACAAACTGACAGCACTTCCAGTGCGGGAACATCTGCTTTCATCCTCCTCTTGGCTTCCTCCTAAGCCTGGCCAGGGCTCAAGGACGAGTCAAGGCAGCTGCCTTTGACCATACAGCCCCAAACAAGGCCAGATGTGGGATTTCATGGCCTTGTCCCAGCCGCCCGCAGTGCCCAGGCCGTGCTGGCCGTGCTCAGAGCTGGGCCCAAAGCTGCTGTGGCCTCCTCTGTGCCCTTCACGCCTTTCAGCGCTTTGAAACAGCCAGGAGCTTTCTCCAAGAGTGCAATGGAGCAGCTGTTCCTGCTCCCAGCTCTCGCCCTTCCCACTCTCTGCCCTTGACTGCTTTTGTCCCTCTTGCTGTGCCCTCTGTGCCCCCGGGGCTCGGTGGCTGCTGCCCAGGGCTGTGGCACTGGCACAGATCCAGTGCTCGAGACCCTCCTTTCTCTGCCCTCGGAGCTGCCTGCTCACAGCAGCCTTTTCCACCTGGAAGCTCCACATGGACAGGGAGTGCCCACCTCATTGATCACTGAAGAGCTCTTCCAAGGACGGCCTGGCCAAGGGCTGCATGGACAAGCACCTCTTCAGAACATCCTGGCACTCTGGGCACAGAAAGCAGAAACCACCAGGCAGCTGCAGAAGGATCCCGCCCGCTTTGTCCCCCGTTCCCGTGCCCAGGCCATGCTGGCTGTGCCCAGAGCTGTGCCTAAACTTGCCCACGCATTCTGTGCTTTGGAGGGCAGCAGGAGAGCAGGACATGTGCCACCTGCTCAGAGCTGCCAGAGCGGGATGCTCCTGAGCCCGCTGCTGCCTCCCAGCACTGCTATTCCCCCCGTGCCGCAGAGATGAGGGATCCACACAAAAGGAACCAGACCCGGAGCCCACACTTTCATTGCCTGCCAGAAATGGGTCTCATTTTGCTCTGCATTCCTTTCCTAGCAGGTGCCATCTATTTAAAACAAGACAAAAAAGAAAAGAACCAGAAAAAGTAGGAGAGATGAAAACAAAACCCAAATGTGGAGTGAAAAGTCTTCTGCAACTTTGGATTCAGAGGGAATTGATATTTCTTAAAAGAGAACTCAGTTATTTACCTTTTTTTTGTTTCATTCAGTGCTTACATTGTTTTCACTCCTTCCTTCCGTCCTTCCTTCCCTCCCTCACAAGCCGCTTCTCACCCCATTGAAGGGGTGCAAAGCAGTAGGATCCCCTCCTAATTGGGGTCCTCTCACCATCCCAAAATATGGGGACTTCACCTCAACCCCCCAAATTGCAGGGGGTTTACGGCACCTTCCCCAAATTCACTGCAACCTCCCAGAAGACACTTAGAGGCCCCAAAATTGTCAAAAAGCAGCAGGAGCCTCCCCAGAAGCAGCTCCTGGTTTTCCTTCCTGGAGTGCTCCACTCCAAGTACTCAAACCACCCTATCCCTCCCAAAATTCATCCCAACGCCACGATGCCACCCCCACCCCACCCCACCCCACTCCATCCCATCCCATCCTACCCCATCCCATCCCATCCCATCCCATCCCATCCCATTCCACCCCTCCTGGACACCAATTCCCCTTCTGTGCTTCCTGACTCCCCACAGCCGGGCCTTGGGGCTGACGGATCGAGCCATTTGGGGCTGCCATCGACACATTGGGGCTGGCATTGAGTTGATTGGAGGCACCCGCTCAATCCCTCCATCCCAAATGGGAGCTTGGAACCTCTCCTCAGCCCTTGCTGTGCTCATGGGCTCACCTCAAGTCCCAAAATGAGAGCCAGGGCCCCACAGCCCATTCAGAACCTCTCAACATTGCCACAAACAGCAGCAGCCTTCCCAAAATGGGCTCCCCGCATCCCTGACAATAGGTCCCCCTTCCAAGCACCAGAGCCCCCCTCTCACAACCCCTCCCGAAGCATTGGGGGGACCCCAAAACTGCCTCAGGAACGGGACATAGCCTGACATCCCTTCAGGAATGTGGGATAGCCCAGAACCCACTGAGGAACGGGGTCCCCCCGGCCTCATCATGCGCAGCCTTCAGCTGTCTCAGGCAGAGCCCATCCCGCCCTCAGCAGCCCCAGCCCAGCCCAGCCCAGCCCTCGTGGGCAGGAAGCCCCAATGGCCGAGCCGGCCTGGGACACTTGCAGGGATGCGGGGGCAGCCGCAGCTTCTGGGGCCAGCCTGTGCCAGGCCCTGAGCGCCCTGCCAGGGAACCATTGCTGCCCCACATCCCATCTCAGCCTGCCCTCGGGCAGCGGGAAGCCGTTCCCTGGGGCCCGGCCCCGCAGGCCCTTGGCAAGAGTCTCTCTCAGCCAGCAATTGCTGCTCCTCCCTGCTGCGGGGCCCAAGCTGCAAGTTGATTTTCTGCCGCTGGCCCCGGCCCAGCCCCGAGCCAGGGCCAGCACCTTGCCCTGCAGCTCTGCGGGCTCTGTGGAAAGCTGAGAGGCAGCTCTGGCTTCTCCACTTTTCATGTGCTAAAGCTGCCTGGCAGAAGAAATGGAGGGACAGCTCTGGTGGCACAATCCCTCCCGGCCCAGGGCACAGCGCTGGCAAGGTCTTTCCGTGCCGAGGCTTTGCTGCGGCCAAGGAAAGCTCCTGGCTCAGGGTCACCTTTCCTGCTGGGCCAGACCCCCCGAGTGGCCCAGCAGCAGCAGCAGAGAATTCCAGCACAGCCCCGGCACGGGCAGGGCGGCCCTGGGCGGGCTGCGGGAGCCGGCAGCGCCTGAGCTCAGAGCAGCTGAGCCCGGGGGCTCTTGGCCAAGGCCGAGGCCCAGCGAGCATTTCTCAGCTCGCAGGGCGGCCTGGAAAGGTGCTGGGGGGGATAATTCACCCCCCAGGGCGGTCCCAGTGGCTCCCAGGATTTCCATGTCCGTGCTCCCAGCGCTGCTCCCAGCCCTGATCCGTGGGGATGGGAATGTCCCGCTCCCTTCCCGGGGCAGGCTCACACCTGAGCCAGGTGTGCAGGGCAGGACCTTGCCCTGAGCCCAAGCCCTGTCCCCCCTGCAGGATCTGCTTCCCATCGGCCTCTTCCTCCTGCGGCCCCAAGCCCAGCTCGGTGCTGAACGAAGGGCGCTGGGCCGGGGTCATCCCCCGGCGGGGGCTGCGCACCCCCTCTGCCCCCTCCCCAAATTCCCTCCCAGGGCAGCAGGGGCTGGCTCAGGAGCCCTGTGGGCAGGGACAAGGGGGTGACACCGGGATGGGGGGGGTCACACACGCTCTGGGGGGACACACACGGCCCCTGGGGACCCCCCTCACCTTCTCCTGCAGCGCCAGGACGATGAACCCCAACATGGAGCCCCCGACTCCGGGCAGCATCTTGGGGGGGGTCTGGCGGGAGCTTTGGGGGTCTGGGGGGGAGGTCACAACTGCCCTAAAACCCCCTCCCAGCCCCACAGCCACTCCCAGACCCCTCAAACCACCCCACAGCTCCCGGCCAGGAACCCCCCCAACCACTCCCTGCATCATAAATGACCCCAAGAACCACAAAATTCTCTCCGAGCCACACGGCACAGCCAAGATCACATAAACTCTCTCAGAGACCCCTCCAAAAGGCCCCTCCAAGCACCACAAATGCCCTCAAGAGACACAAAAGCCCCTCCCAGTCCCCCCAGGAGCCCCCAGACCCCCTCCCACCCCCCATGGCACTGACCAGGACAGGCTGGGGGACAGGAACATCCACAGCCCAGAGCAGCTCAGGCACTTCAGCAGCGATTTGGGCACTTTGGAGGTCACACCCCAAAGGGGGAGACCCAGGCCAGGGACTGAGACAAACAACCGGAATTCCTGGAGAACAGACGGGCTTAGGTGGACACGTTCTGCCAGCACAATTGTGAGATTGTGGGCCCAATCTGCCTGGCTTCACAGCCCCACAGCACTCAGATCTTCCCGAATATTCCCCTGAACAGTAAAGTCACCCCCAAATTCCAGTAAAATTGAGCAGCCTTAGATCTCTTTGTTTAATTTCTTTATTTTTACTCCAATTTTGGTTGTTTCAGTAGGATTAACACAGAAGTTACTTAGGCTGCAGAAGATCTCCAAGATCATCCAGGGTTGCTTGATACCACCAGTAGAAACAATTGGACAGAGCAGATGAAAATTTTAGGGTGTAAAGGTAAAAAATCAGCTCTTCCCAATGAATCTCCAATGTTGATCTGAGTCCCGATGGATGTTCCTGCCCCTGCGTGCACCCAGGTGCCTACGGGGATCCAGGAGAACGTGGAGAGCACCAGCCAGGGCTCTTCCCAACACGGATCACAGGGAATGTGGGTCACCAGGGCTCTGCCAAACGTGGCTCCTCTGATGGGAGATGGAGTTGGAGCAGATGACAAAGCTCTTCCCGCAGTCGGGGCACTCGCAGGGCTTCCCTTAGCGGTGCCTCCGTTGGTGTTGGGTCAAGTGAGAGCTCCTGGAGAAGCTCTTCCCACACTGGGGACACTCGTAGGGCCTCTCCCCAGTGTGGATGCGCTGGTGGACGATCAAGGAGGAGCTCTGTGAGAAGCTCTTCCCACACTCGGGACACTCGTAGGGCCTCTCCCCAGTGTGGATGCGCTGGTGGGTGATGAGGTGGGAGTTGCGGTTGAAGCCCCTCCTGCATTCGGGACAGCGGAAGGGCTTCTCCTCTGTGTGAATCCGCTGGTGCAGGAGGAGATGGGAGCTGGTGTGAAACCTCTTCCCACACTCAGGACACTTGTAGGGCCTCTCCCCGGTGTGGATCCTCTGGTGGATGATCAGGTCAGAGCTGTCTCTGAAGCTCTTCCCACATTCCCCACACTCGTAGGGCCTCTCCCCTGTGTGGGTGAGCTGGTGGCGGATCAGGTGGGAGCAGTTGCTGAAGCTCTTCCCACATTCCCCACACTCATAGGGCCTCTCCCCGGTGTGGATCCTCTGGTGGCGGATCAGGTGGGAGCTCCACCTGAAGCTCTTCCCACATTCCCCACACGTGTGGGGCTTCTCCCCATTGTGAAGCTGCTCATGAACCACCAGCTCCGACCTCTGGCTGGATCTCCGGACGCCTTCCCGGCACAGGGTGGGTCTTTCCTCCTCAGAGCATCCTGGGCTGCGTTTGCAGCCCCTCCTCCTGCGGGATCTCCGGGGCTTTTCCTCCCCGTTGGATTCCTGCGCTGTGGAGCCGCTCAAAACGGCCTCTTCCACCAGGTTCTGCCGCGGGGATTTGTCCTCCCTGGGCTCTGTGCTCAGCTCCTTGTCTGGGGAGGAAGGACAAGGAGAGGATGGGATTTGCCTCCGTGCCACAGGGAAGGGCAAGGAGATCCCCCCAGTCCGTCCCCGGCAGGACGGCGTCGGCAGCGGGGTTGTCCTGCAGCCGGGGGCGATGCTGGGCTGGGAGATGGAGCAGGAGAGAGGGGAAAGGGGCACTGACTTCCTCCTCACCTGCCTGGGGCTCCCGGGGCATCTTCCTCTTCCTCACAGCCTCCTCCTCCATCTGGCCAAGGGTTGGGAATGGGAAATCCTGGTTTGGGGAGAAACAAGGGATGAGCACATTGAGTTTACAGGTCCCTCTGCCCAAGTCCATCTCTAGAAGTCACTGGGCACTGTGTGTCCATAAAAATCTGCTCTGAAAAAGCCTCTCAGGAGTTCCCTGTCTCTGGTCTCTCCCCTTTGGTGTTTGGGGGTTCCCCCCTGTCCCAGCTGCTGGGGGTCCCTCTTTTATTGGGAGTCCTCCTCTCTCCTTGGTCTCCACCCTCTCCAGGCTGCTGGGAGTCCAGGAATCCAAAAGCTCCCCCCTTTGGTCTCCCCACTTAGGGATGCTGGGGGTTATGGGATCCCCAGGTCCCTTCTCCCCTTATTCTCTGCTTCGGGGTGCAGGGGGTCCAAGGAGTCCCCCCTCCCCCTCTCCAGGCTGTTGAGGGTCCCGCGAATGGCGGCGCTCCCCCCTCTCTGGGCTCCCCACTTTGGGGCCCTGGGGGTCACAGGGGTTCGCTCCTCCAGACTGCCGGGGCTCCCCTGCTCCCGGTACTGCCCCTCTCTGCTCGTCCCACTCTGGGGCTCCCGAGGTTCCCCCTCCGGCTCTCCCAAGGGGTCCCGCAGCCCCCTGGCTCCGGGCTGGAGGTGGCCGTGCCTGACCCGGGCAGACCCAACCCCCACCACGGGGCGGACCCCACATCCCCCTGCCCGCTGCCAGGGCTCTGCTGGCACCGCCACCGGGACCCCCAGAAACACCTCCTGGGGACCCCCAATGTCCTCACAAGGGGCATTTTCTGCTCAGCTTTGGAGTTCTTCATTCTCCAAACATCCCCCCAAAAAAACCCAACCCAGGGAACCCCCCCGGGATATCTGGGCCGAGCTCCCCCTCCCCGGGCACCTGCGGGATGGGGGCGATGATCCCACGGGTGGGGGGCTGTGAATTCAGGGAGTGCTCAACCTCATGTGGGGAGTGACTGGGTCTGAACTGGGGCCAACTGGGTTCAACTGGAACCACACTGGAAGATAATGGGAACAGCTGTGCCCATGCTGGGGTCATACTGGGATCCTACTGGAACTGACTGGGATGATACTGGGAGTATCTGAGAGCGACTGTGATCATACTGGAATCAGACTGGGAGGGACTGGAAAGGTGCTGGACATGACTGGAACCATACTGGAGGTGACTGGGAGCAACAGAGACCATGCTGGGAACAAATGGGATTGATCGTATTTGGAGTAACTTGGAGTGACTGGATTCATACTGGGAGCAACTGGGCCCACACTGGGAGTGACAGGGAGTCACTCTGGGGGCAACTGGAATAATACTGGGAGTACCTGGGAGTGACTGGGGTCATACTAGGGGTGACTGGAATCATACTGGGATTGACTGGGAGTGGCTGTGAGCAACAGGAATCGTGCTGAAAGCAACTGGGAAGAAGTGGGGTTGACTGGAATCATACTGGGGTTGACTGGGAGTGGCTGTGAGCAACTGGAATCATGCTGAAAGCACCTGGGAAGAGGTGGGAGTGACTGGGAGTATGCTGGGGGTGACTGGGATATACTGGGAGAGACAGGGAGTCACGGGGATCATACTGGAGGCTACTGGGCTCATGCTGGCATTGACAGGGAGCAACTGGGAACACCCTGGGGGCCACTGGCATCATACTGGGAGTGACTGGGATCATCCTGGGATTATTGTGGGTGTCAATGGGGGTTACTGGGAGCTACCAGCCCCATGCTGAGAGCCTACTGGGGATGCACTGGGAGGAACTGGGAATGATAGGATGCATGCTGGTGACAACTGGGATGTACTGGCCGTGACTGGGATAAATCTGAGGGCAACTGATCCATGCTGAGGTAACTGGCAGTGCCTGCAAATGACCACGAGAATGGTCAGGGCAACTGGGATATACTGGGAGTGTCTGAGACCATGCGGGTGGTGACTGGGACCACACTGGGTGTGACTGGGAATGTGCTGGGGGGAACTGAGACCATGCTGGGGGCAACTGGGAGCAATTGTGAGTGACTGGGGCCCTGCTGGGAGAGACTGGCATCATACTGGGGGTGACTGGGACTATGCTGGAGCAACTGGGAGAACTGAGAACACACCAGACAAAAGTGGGAAGAACTGGGAGCAACTGAGACTGTGCTGGGGGCAAATTGCATCCTAATGGGGAATGACTGGGAGTGACTGGGTTCATACTGGGAGCAACAGGGATTCTGCAGGGAGTGAGGGGAAGTGACCAGGATCATACTGGGACTGACTGGGCTCATACTGGGACTGAGGAGGAAACTGGAACCACTCGGGGAGGGAACTGGGCTCATACTGGGAGCAGCCATTTCCCGGCCCCGGCACCCCCGAGCCCCTTTCCCGGCCCCGGGACCCCCGAGCCCCTTTCCAGCCCGGGACCCCCGAGCCCCTTTCCCGGCCCCGGGACCCCCGAGCCCCTTTCCAGCCCCGGCACCCCCGAGCCCCTTTCCCGGCCCCGGCACCCCCGAGCCCCTTTCCCGGCCGTGCCGCCCCTGCAGCCCCCAGACCCCCCCGCCGGGCTCCCGCCAATCCCAGGGGTCCCCCCTCTCGGGCTCCCCGCTTTGGGCTTCTGGGGCTCTCCTCTCTCCGGGGTCCCGCTTAGGGAAGCCGCGCCTCTCCCGGGGCTCCCCAAAACCGGGGTCCCCCCGCCCCCGCCGGCCCCGCGCCGTCCCCACGGGGCCCCGGCACAGCTCGGAGGGCCCGGCCCGGGAAGCCCAACCCCCACCGCGGGGGGACCCGCATCCCCCCGCCCCCGCCGGGGCTCTGCCGCCACCGCCACCCCCAAAAACACCTCCCGGGACCCCCCGAGATCCGCCCCAGGGGCATCTGCGGCTCGCCTTTGCAGTCCCGCAAGCTCCAAACATCGCGCCGCCCGCCCCGACACACAGCATCAAACAGCGAGCCCCAAATCGATTCCCTGCCCGCTCCAAATATCCCTCCCCCCTCCAAAAACACCGCCCGGCATGTTTGGGCCGAGCTCCCCCTCCCCGGGCACCTGCGGGATGCGGGGCGGGCGATGCTCCCGGCCCGAGCGGCTGCGGATCCAGAGAGCGCTGCCCGCACGCGGAGCCTCCTCCGCCTGCTCCGGCTCCTCCTTCTTCCCGCCGTGCCTCCTCTTCCTCCTCCTCTGTCCCGCCTCCTCCTCCTGCTGCCCTTGCTCCGTGCCTGCGGCCGCGGCCCGGGAGCTCTCGGGGCAGCGGGGCCGGGCCGGGCCACGATGGGAAAGGGCTGGGTCACCCCAGAGCGAGCTGGGGCAGCGGAGCTTTGGGGCAACAACGGCAAAGGGGTGCGAGAGGGGGGATCCGGGCAGGTGGGACAGCGGCAAAGGGCTTCCAGTGGGGTCCCCCAGTTAAGCCCAGCACCCCAAACCCCGTGCCAGCCCTCCCCGTTCCCTCCCCAGCCCCGGCTGAGTGCGGGGCTCAGCCCAGGACCCGTCGCCGTTCGGGGCTCCCCCGAGTGCAGCAAACGGGAGAGTGCCCCCCGGGTGAATTTTTGGGGTTCGCTCTACCATCGGCGCTTTAAGATGCCCCGGTAAAGTCGGTGCCCGCTGTAACTCCCGTTAAAAGGGCAACACCACTCCCGTTGATTCCGGCAGCGGAGCCCCGGGATGGTTTGGGGGTCCCAGGAGGGTTTGGGGGTCCCAGCAGGGTTTGGGGGTACCTGGGTGGTGCCGATGATGGCGATGGGGACCCCGTGCTGGGTGTGAACATTCGCGAGGGGCTCCTGGGGGTGTTTTGTGGGTTCCGGGGGTTTTTGGGGTTCCGGGGGTTTTGGGGGTTTCCCGAGGGGGGTTTTTAAGAGTCCCAAAGTGGGGGTTTGGGTGATCCCACGGGGAATATTTGGAGGTCCCAAGGCTGTTTTGGGGTCCCTGCCGGTGATGGAGATGGGGGCCCCGTGCCAGGTATAAACCTTCTCAAGGGGGTCTGGGGGGTATTGGGAGGTCCCGTGGGAATTTTGGTGTCCTGAGAGGGTTTTGGGGGGTCTGTATGGGGCTTTGCGGTCCTGGGGAGTTTTTGGAGGGTCCCGGGGATATTTTCGGGGTCCCAGGAGAGGTTGGGGTTCCCCGGGGAGGTGTTGGGGATTCCCAGGAGGTTTTGGGGTACCTGGGCGATGCCGGTGACAGAGCTGGGGACCCCGTGCCGGGTATGAACCTTCTCGCTGCGCACGGGCAGCGTCAGCGTGTTCAGGGAGATCCTGGGGGGCCCCATCTCCATCACTGGCAGGTACCCCAAAACAGACTTGGGACACCTCCTCTTCCTCCTGCTCCTCCTCTCCCATCCCTCCTCCTCCTCCTCCCTAATCCCACCTCCTTCTCCTGCTTCCATCCCTTCTCGCTCTCCTTCTTCATCCTCCCTCCTCTCCCATCCCTCCTCCTCCCCCAGCACCAGCCACACCCTGGGTCCCCCGTTCCCGAGCCCCTCGCAGCCTGCGGGAGCAGCGGGGATGGAGCCGGGACAGGTCGGGATGGGCAGCGCGGGGCTGCTCCCACCCGCTGGGGGCGGGGGAACCCGGCCCGGGGAAAGGAGAGGGAAACTGGGAAAACTGGGGGCTGCACATCCAAACTGGGCCTTGCTGGGGACCCTGGGTGGAAACTTGCAGCCCTTGGGGCTCCTCTGGGGAGCCTGGAGAGCCGGGAGGGGGGAACGCAGAGAGGGCTGGGGGATCCCAGGAGTGGCACCACTGGCAGTGACTGGTTTGTACTGGGATCATACTGGGAGTGAGCAGGAGCCTGCAGGGGGCAATTGACACCATGTTGGGGGCAAATGGGATACACTGGGAGTGACTGGGATCATGCTGAGGGTGACCAGGAGCAGCTGGGAGCAACTGAGATCCTGCTAGGATCAGCTGGGAGTGACTGGGTGCATGCTGGGCATCACTGGAAGCAACTGGGCTTACACTGCGATGAACTGGGATAACTGGGATCATGCTGGAGGTGGCTGGGATCATACTGGCAGTGAGTGTGACTATGCTGAGGCTGACTGGGAGTGGCTGTGAGCAAATGGGATCATGCTGGAAGGAACTGGGAGTGACTGGGAATATGCTGGAGGGAACTGGGGTACACTGGGAGAGACTGGGAGTGACTGGAACTAAAGTGAGGGTGAAAGAGAGCAACTGGAACCATGTGGGGCACAACTGGTTCATACTGGCAGCGACTGGGAGCACACTGGGGTCACATTTGGATCATATTGGGAGTGACTGGACTAATACTGGGAGTATCTGAGAGTGACTGGGAACACACCATGCATATCCATCCCCCCTACTGGGGGTGACTGGGAGCAACTGGGAGCACGCTGGGGGCAAATGGCATCATACTGGGACTGACTGGGTTGATCTAGGAAGCAACTGGAACCATGCTGGAGGCAACTGGGACCATACTGGGAGTGATTGGAAGCAACTGGGATGATAATGGGACCATACTGGCAGTGCTGGCATGTGACTGGGATGATACTGGAGGTGACTGGGATCATATTGGTGTTGAAAGGGAGCAACTGGGATCACACGTTGGGCTACTGGGAGCAACCGAGAGAAACTGGGATGATGCTGCAAGCAACTGGGAATAACTGGGAATGACTGGATGCATGCTGGAGGCAACTGGGATATTCTGGGCATGACTGGGATCATACTGGGATAGCTAACACCTCACTGGGGCCGCTAGGAGTGTCTGGGAATGACTACGGACATGCTGAGGGTAACTGGGATATACTGGGAGTGTCTGTAACCATACTGGGGGTGACTGGAACCAGACTGGGAACAACCAGGACCATGCTGGGTGAGACTGGGATCACACTGAGGGTGACTGGAATCATAGTGGGATTGACTGGGAGTGGCTAGTGAGCTACTGGAATCGTGCTGAAAGCAACTGGGAGGAGGTGGGAGTGACTGGGAGCATGCTGGGGGTGACAGGGTGCATGCTGACGGGAACTGGGATGTACTGGGAGTGTCTGTAACCATACTGGGATTGACTGGGATTGACAGAGCCTTCCCTGGGGACAGCTGGAAGTGATCCCCCCGTTCCCCCGCCCTCCCTCGGGCACTGCCGCATCTCCCAGCCTGCGCCGCCGGCATCTGCCCGGAGCAGCGCGATGGCTCCAGCGCTGGGGCTGGGGGCTCCTGGGGCGGCGAGGGGGGACTGGGACCCCAGCACCCCCGGGACCCCCCTGAACCCCTCATCCTGCACAGGGACCCCCCTGAATCCCCTACTGCCGGACATCAGGACCCCCCTGCTCCCCTTTTCCCGGCCATCCCATGTCTCCCAGCCTCCAGACCTCCCGTGTGCTTGACCCTGGAACGCCCTGGAACGCCTCGGACCCCCATTCCTGCCTTTCCCAGCCCCCAGCCCCACCTTTCTGCAAAACCAGAGACCCCCTGAACTCCCCCTTCCCGGGTGCCCCCACCCTGTTACCCCCCTTCCCTGGGCACAGGGAGCCCCTGGAACTCCCTTCTGCCTCTCCAAGTCCCTGCCCCCCATTTCCTCGGCCCTGAGACCCCCCTGCACCCCCATTCCTGAGAACCGAGATGCCCTTTTACCCCTTTGCCCGGCACTGAGACCCCCCTGCACCCCCTTATCCGGCACCAACGCAGCCTTTTCCTGGCCATTCCCCTCTCCCAGCCCCCAGACCCATCCTCTTCCTTCACCCTGGGACCCCCGAGCCCCCATTCCTGCATTTCCCAGCCCCCCAGCACCTCCTTCCCTCACACTGAGGGCCCCTGGCACCCCCTTTCCTGGGCACAGGATTCCCTGGACACCCCATCCCACCTCTCCCAGTCCCTGCACCCCCTTTCCTTGACTCTGAGCCCCTGAACCTCCTTCCCAGCTCTCCCAGCTCTTCAAGTGCCCCCTTTCCTTGACCTGCGGACCCCCCTGGATCCCCAAACTCCCACCCCCCCAGATCTCTGTGTCCCCCCAGTTCTCCACTCCCTGCAGTACCTGGAAGTGGCGCTGTCAGGGCCCGGCCCGGGGGTCCCCCAGTCCCTGATCACGGGGACGTGGACGGGACCCCCTCCGAGCGCTGCCACAGCGAGCGGGGCCGGATGGAGCCGCAGGCACGGGGATGGGAGTGGGAGCCCAGCCGGGATATTGGGATAGCCAGACCCGGGATATTGGGATAGCCAGACCCGGGATATTGGGATAGCCAGACCGGGATATTGGGATAGCCAGACCCAGGACATTGGGATAGCCAGACCCGGGATATTGGGATAGCCAGACCCGGGATATTGGGATGGCCAGACCCGGGATATTGGGATGGCCAGACCCGGGATATTGGGATGGCCAGACCCGGGACTATTGGGATGGCCAGACCCGGCTCAAGGAGAGGAACCGGCACGCGGCCGACAGTGACCTGGAGACGGGGCCGGTACAACCAGAGCGGGGGGAGTGGGGGGAGCCGGGGGCTGGGCTGGGATCTGTGGGAATGGGATCTGTGGGAGTGGGATGGGATCTGCGTGCCTGGCATAGGAATCCAGGGAGCTGCAAGGGGCTCCGTGGGGCTGGGACACGACTCCATGGGTCCGTTCTCTCCTCGTTCCCAGGTCTCCCCACGGTGCAGGTGGTTTCCAGCTGCGACCTCCTGTCCAACGGAGCGTCCATGGATCCCAGCGGCACGGCTACGACGGGTGGGATTTCATCTCCTTCCAGCTGGGATCCGGGAGCTTTGCGGTGTCCGACGGTGCCACCCGGATCCCCCAGAGGTGCTGGGAATCCAAAGGGATCCTGGCAGAGCAGATGAAGCATTACCTGGGACACACCTGTGTGGAAGAGCTCCCAAAATACATCGGATGTGGTCAGGAGGCTCTGGAGCACAAAGGTGGGTGTGGGAGGGGGAGGGGAATTCCTATGGGAATGTGGGATTCAGGAATGGGGCACTTGGGAATGCAGGAATTCCCATGGAATTTCCATGGGCAGATCTCACTCTCATCCCAGTCAGGTGAGAATTCCATGGATGGATCTCCCCCCAGCCCATTGCCATGGGAATTCCATGGGGAAATGATTGGAATTTATGGCCAATCAAATGACAGCGGTGAAATGAGAAGCGATCCCTGCTGCGACTCGCTGGGACATAAATCCCAATCCTTTCCCCAGGCCGGGTCTGTGGTGCCCGTGGCAGCGCCAGGGGAGTGCCCTCTCCCTGCCCCGAGCCGAGCTCGGGCCTTTCCTTCGGTGTTCTCTGCCCTGCCCGGGGCAGGAGGGCACTGACGGAGCGGCTTTGGTGGCACCGGGCACCGCCCGGGCTCCGGCCACTGCAGGTGGCTCCGCGGGAATGTCCAACACCAAAGCTTCGAGCCAACAACAGCTCCTGGAGGGGATTCTGCCCCCTCTGCCTGTCCTGGGAGCCCAAGGGCAACGCCCCGGCCACAACAGCCCAGAGTGCTGGAGCACAGTGTCCCTGGGCCAGGCCGTGTTCCCTGGCTGTCCCCTGTCCCTCGGCTCTCCCCTGTCCCTCGGCTCTCTGGGGCCGGGGGTGGCAGCAGCCCTGGGGGAGAACAACCCTGAGCCCCGGCTGGGCCAGTTCCCCCAGTTCCACCCAGGGTGGGGCCCACGTCACTCCCAGCATGGGCCCTGGGGCTCCCAGTCACCCCCAGTATGATCCCAGTCACTTTCAGTTACACTCAGTATGATCCCAGTCACTCCCAGGATGATCCCACTATGATCCCACCATGGTCCCAGGTGTTCCCATTCACCCGTCTGTGCCCCCCAGATTTCTTCTGCAGCCCCCCCGTCAGAGTGGGGGGTGGGGGCCGAGTGCTGGTGCCCCCCTGCCTGCAGCACATCCAGCGGTGAGGGGAGTTCAGGGGTCCCTCAGCATTTGGGGTCCCCCGGGATTTGGGGTGAACCCCCCGGGCCCCCCAGGATCTCCCTGAACACGCTGACGCTGCCCGTGCGCAGCGAGAAGGTTCATACCCGGCACGGGGTCCCCAGCTCTGTCACCGGCATCGCCCAGGTACCCCAAAACCTCCCGGGAATCCCCAACACCCCCCCGGGGAACCCCAACCTCTCCTGGGACCCCGAAAATATCCCCGGGACCCTCCAAAAACTCCCCAGGACCGCAAAGCCCCATACAGACCCCCCAAAACCCTCTCAGGACACCAAAATTCCCACGGGACCTCCCAATACCCCCCAGACCCCCTTGAGAAGGTTTATACCTGGCACGGGGCCCCCATCTCCATCACCGGCAGGGACCCCAAAACAGCCTTGGGACCTCCAAATATTCCCCGTGGGATCACCCAAACCCCCACTTTGGGACTCTTAAAAACCCCCCTCGGGAAACCCCCAAAACCCCCGGAACCCCAAAAACCCCCGGGACCCACAAAACCCCCCCAGGAGCCCCTCGCGAATGTTCACACCCAGCACGGGGTCCCCATCGCCATCATCGGCACCACCCAGGTACCCCCAAACCCTCCCGGGACCCCCAAACCCTGCCGGGACCCCCAAACCCCCCCGGGGCTCCGCTGCCGGAATCAACGGGAGTGGTGTTGCCCTTTTAACGGGAGTTACAGTGGGCACCGACTTTACCGGGGCATCTTAAAGCGCCGATGGTAGAGCGAACCCCAAAAATTCACCCGGGGGGCACTCTCCCGTTTGCTGCACTCGGGGGAGCCCCGAACGGCGACGGGTCCTGGGCTGAGCCCCGCACTCAGCCGGGGCTGGGGAGGGAACGGGGAGGGCTGGCACGGGGTTTGGGGTGCTGGGCTTAACTGGGGGACCCCACTGGAAGCCCTTTGCCGCTGTCCCACCTGCCCGGATCCCCCCTCTCGCACCCCTTTGCCGTTGTTGCCCCAAAGCTCCGCTGCCCCAGCTCGCTCTGGGGTGACCCAGCCCTTTCCCATCGTGGCCCGGCCCGGCCCCGCTGCCCCGAGAGCTCCCGGGCCGCGGCCGCAGGCACGGAGCAAGGGCAGCAGGAGGAGGAGGCGGGACAGAGGAGGAGGAAGAGGAGGCACGGCGGGAAGAAGGAGGAGCCGGAGCAGGCGGAGGAGGCTCCAGGTGCGGGCAGCGCTCTCTGGATCCGCAGCCGCTCGGGCCGGGAGCATCGCCCGCCCCGCATCCCGCAGGTGCCCGGGGAGGGGGAGCTCGGCCCAAACATGCCGGGCGGTGTTTTTGGAGGGGGGAGGGATATTTGGAGCTCGCAGGGAATCGATTTGGGGCTCGCTGTTTGATGCTGTGTGTCGGGGCGGGCGGCGCGATGTTTGGAGCTTGCGGGACTGCAAAGGCGAGCCGCAGATGCCCCTGGGGCGGATCTCGGGGGGTCCCGGGAGGTGTTTTTGGGGGTGGCGGTGGCGGCAGAGCCCCGGCGGGGGCGGGGGGATGCGGGTCCCCCCGCGGTGGGGGTTGGGCTTCCCGGGCCGGGCCCTCCGAGCTGTGCCGGGGCCCCGTGGGGACGGCGCGGGGCCGGCGGGGGCGGGGGGACCCCGGTTTTGGGGAGCCCCGGGAGAGGCGCGGCTTCCCTAAGCGGGACCCCGGAGAGAGGAGAGCCCCAGAAGCCCAAAGCGGGGAGCCCGAGAGGGGGGACCCCTGGGATTGGCGGGACCCCGGCGGGGGGGTCTGGGGGCTGCAGGGGCGGCACGGCCGGGAAAGGGGCTCGGGGGTGCCGGGGCTGGAAAGGGGCTCGGGGGTGCCGGGGCCGGGAAAGGGGCTCGGGGGTCCCGGGGCTGGGAAAGGGGCTCGGGGGTCCCGGGGCCGGGAAAGGGGCTCGGGGGTGCCGGGGCTGGAAAGGGGCTCGGGGGTGCCGGGGCCGGGAAAGGGGCTCGGGGGTGCCGGGGCCGGGAAAGGGGCTCGGGGGTGCCGGGGCCGGGAAAGGGGCTCGGGGGTCCCGGGGCCGGGAAATGGCTGCTCCCAGTATGAGCCCAGTTCCCTCCCCGAGTGGTTCCAGTTTCCTCCTCAGTCCCAGTATGAGCCCAGTCAGTCCCAGTATGATCCTGGTCACTTCCCCTCACTCCCTGCAGAATCCCTGTTGCTCCCAGTATGAACCCAGTCACTCCCAGTCATTCCCCATTAGGATGCAATTTGCCCCCAGCACAGTCTCAGTTGCTCCCAGTTCTTCCCACTTTTGTCCGGTGTGTTCTCAGTTCTCCCAGTTGCTCCAGCATAGTCCCAGTCACTCCCAGTATGATGCCAGTCTCTCCCAGCAGGGCCCCAGTCACTCACAATTGCTCCCAGTTGCCCCCAGCATGGTCTCAGTTCCCCCCAGCACATTCCCAGTCACACCCAGTGTGGTCCCAGTCACCACCCGCATGGTCTCAGACACTCCCAGTATATCCCAGTTGCCCTGACCATTCTCGTGGTCATTTGCAGGCACTGCCAGTTACCTCAGCATGGATCAGTTGCCCCCAGATTTATCCCAGTCACGGCCAGTACATCCCAGTTGTCACCAGCATGCATCCTATCATTCCCAGTTCCTCCCAGTGCATCCCCAGTAGGCTCTCAGCATGGGGCTGGTAGCTCCCAGTAACCCCCATTGACACCCACAATAATCCCAGGATGATCCCAGTCACTCCCAGTATGATGCCAGTGGCCCCCAGGGTGTTCCCAGTTGCTCCCTGTCAATGCCAGCATGAGCCCAGTAGCCTCCAGTATGATCCCCGTGACTCCCTGTCTCTCCCAGTATATCCCAGTCACCCCCAGCATGCTCCCAGTCACTCCCACTTCTTCCCAGCTGCTTTCAGCATGATTCCAGTTGCTCACAGCCACTCCCAGTCAATCCCAGTATGATTCCAGTCAACCCCACTTCTTCCCAGTTGCTTTCAGCACGATTCCAGTTGCTCACAGCCACTCCCAGTCAATCCCAGTATGATTCCAGTCACCCCCAGTATATCCAGTTGCCCTCAGCATGCTTGTAGTCATTCCCAGGCACTCCCAGTTGCCCCAGTAAGGTTCCAGTTACCGCAGAATGATCCCAGTCTTTCCCAGTTACTTCCAGGGTCTTCCAGCATGATCCCAGTTTCTGTCAGTTGCCCAAAGTGTAGTCCCAGTTGCTCCCAGTATGATGCCAGTTGTGGTCTCAGTCCCCTCAGCATGGTTCCAGTACCTTCCAGTTGATCCCAGTTACTCCCAATGTGTCCACATTTTCCTCCCAGCATGGGCCCAGCAGCTCCCAGTAACCCCCAGTCAGGTTCCATTCACACCCGCTGTAATCCCAGTGGCTCCCAGGATGATCCCAGTAGGACCCGTAGTCACTGCCAGTATGGTCCAGTCACTTCCAGTATGGTCCCAGTGTCCCCAAATGTGATCCCAACTGCTCCCTCTCAATGCCAGTATGATCCCAGTTGCTTCCAGTCACTCCCAGTATGATCCCAGCTGCACCCAGTCACCCTCAGCATGGTTACAGTCACCCCCAGTATGACCCCAGTCACTCCCAGATAACTCCCAGTATTATTCCAGTCATGCCCAGAGTGCCTCCCTGTCACTCCCAGTATGGGCCCAGTTGCTCCCAGTATGAATCCAGTCACTCCAAGTTCCTCCAAATACGATCCCATTTGCTCCCAGCATGGTCTCTGTTGCTCCCAGTCACCTCCAGTATGGTTCCAGTCATGTCCAGTACCTTTCCAGTCCCTCGCAGTCTGATTCCAGTATGATCACAGTCCCTCTCAGATACTCCCAGTATCATCCCAGTCAGTTCCAGTAGGATCCCAGTATGACCCCAGCATGGGCACAGCTGTTCCCATTATCTTCCAGTGTGGTTCCAGTTGAACCCAGCTGCCCCCAGTTCAGACCCAGTCACTCCCCACATGAGGTTGAGCGCTCCCTGAATTCACAGCCCCCCACCCGTGGGATCATCGCCCCCCATCCCGCAGGTGCCCGGGGAGGGGGAGCTCGGCCCAGATATCCCGGGGGGTTCCCTGGGTTGGGTTTTTTTGGGGGGATGTTTGGAGAATGAAGAACTCCAAAGCTGAGCAGAAAATGCCCCTTGTGAGGACATTGGGGGTCCCCAGGAGGTGTTTCTGGGGGTCCCGGTGGCGGTGCCAGCAGAGCCCTGGCAGCGGGCAGGGGGATGTGGGGTCCGCCCCGTGGTGGGGGTTGGGTCTGCCCGGGTCAGGCACGGCCACCTCCAGCCCGGAGCCAGGGGGCTGCGGGACCCCTTGGGAGAGCCGGAGGGGGAACCTCGGGAGCCCCAGAGTGGGACGAGCAGAGAGGGGCAGTACCGGGAGCAGGGGAGCCCCGGCAGTCTGGAGGAGCGAACCCCTGTGACCCCCAGGGCCCCAAAGTGGGGAGCCCAGAGAGGGGGGAGCGCCGCCATTCGCGGGACCCTCAACAGCCTGGAGAGGGGGAGGGGGGACTCCTTGGACCCCCTGCACCCCGAAGCAGAGAATAAGGGGAGAAGGGACCTGGGGATCCCATAACCCCCAGCATCCCTAAGTGGGGAGACCAAAGGGGGGAGCTTTTGGATTCCTGGACTCCCAGCAGCCTGGGGAGGGTGGAGACCAAGGAGAGACGGGGACTCCCAATAAAAGAGGGACCCCCAGCAGCTGGGACAGGGGGGAACCCCCAAACACCCAAGGGGA
This sequence comes from Corvus moneduloides, assembly GCF_009650955.1. Classification (NCBI taxonomy): domain Eukaryota; kingdom Metazoa; phylum Chordata; class Aves; order Passeriformes; family Corvidae; genus Corvus; species Corvus moneduloides. The sequence continues at coordinate 5,417,721 of NC_045502.1, read as the reverse complement.
GAGGCCAGAGAGGGGGAACTCCTGAGAGGCTTTTTCAGAGCAGATTTTTATGGACACACAGTGCCCAGTGACTTCTAGAGATGGACTTGGGCAGAGGGACCTGTAAACTCAATGTGCTCATCCCTTGTTTTCCCCAAACCAGGATTTCCCATTCCCAACCCTTGGCCAGATGGAGGAGGAGGCTGTGAGGAAGAGGAAGATGCCCCGGGAGCCCCAGGCAGGTGAGGAGGAAGTCAGTGCCCCTTTCCCCTCTCTCCTGCTCCATCTCCCAGCCCAGCATCGCCCCCGGCTGCAGGACAACCCCGCTGCCGACGCCGTCCTGCCGGGGACGGACTGGGGGGATCTCCTTCCCCTTCCCTGTGGCACGGAGGCAAATCCCATCCTCTCCTTGTCCTTCCTCCCCAGACAAGGAGCTGAGCACGGAGCCCAGGGAGGACAAATCCCCGCAGCAGAACCTGGTGGAAGAGGCCGTTTTGAGCGGCTCCACGGCGCAGGAATGCAACGGGGAGGAAAAGCCCCGGAGATCCCGCAGGAGGAGGGGCTGCAAACGCAGCCCAGGGTGCTCTGAGGAGGAAAGACCCACCCTGTGCCGGGAAGGCGGCCGGAGATGCAGCCAGAGGTCAGAGCTGGTGGTTCATGAGCAGCTTCACGATGGGGAGAAGCCCCACAAGTGTGGGGAATGTGGGAAGAGCTTCAGGTGGAGCTCCAACCTGATCGAGCACCAGAGGATCCACACCGGGGAGAGGCCCTACGAGTGTGGGGAATGTGGGAAGAGCTTCAGCCAGAGATGCACCCTGATCCAGCACCAGAGGTTCCACACTGGGAAGAGGCCCTATGAGTGTGGGGAATGTGGGAAGAGCTTTGTCACAATCTCCAACCTACGTGTCCACCAGAGGATCCACACCGGGGAGAGGCCCTACGAGTGTCCTGAGTGTGGGAAGAGGTTCCACACCAGCTCCAGTCTCCTCCAGCACCAGCAGATTCACACGGATGAGAGGCCCTTCCGCTGCCCCGACTGCAGGAAGGGCTTCAAACAAAACTCCACCCTCGTCACCCATCGGCGCATCCACACCGGGGAGAGGCCCTACGAGTGTCCCCAGTGTGGGAAGGGGTTTCAGACCAGCTCCAGTCTCCTCCTGCACCAGCGGATTCACACGGATGAGAGGCCCTTCCGCTGCCCCGACTGCAGGAAGGGCTTCAAGCAAAACTCCCACCTCGTCAGGCACCGGCACATCCACACCGGGGAGAGGCCCTACAAGTGTCCCCAGTGTGGGAAGAGCTTCTCCACGAGCTCTCACTTGACCCAACACCAACGGAGGCACCGCTGAGGGAAGCCCTGCGAGTGCCCCGACTGCGGGAAGAGCTTTGTCCTCTGCTCCAACTCCATCTCCCATCAGAGGAGCCACGTTTGGCAGAGCCCTGGTGACCCACATTCCCTGTGATCCAGGTTGGGAAGAGCCCTGGCTGGTGCTCTCCACGTTCTCCTGGATCCCCGTAGGCACCTGGGTGAACGCAGGGGCAGGAACATCCATCGGGAGCCAGATCAACATTGGAGATTCATTGGGAAGAGCTGATTTTTTACCTTTACACCCTAAAATTTTCATCTGCTCTGTCCAATTGTTTCTTCTGGTGGCTGCGGAGACAAACAATGGACTCTACACGATTCGGTGTGAATCAGGCAGAAGCCATTTTATTGATGACCTCCTGTCCCTCATATACAGTTCTTGCTTTCCCTACACGCGATCGTGCATAATTATTATGGGTTCAGGGCTATTTTCACACGCTGCTTTATGCTTTGTGATTGGCTCTTGTCTGTGTGTCACATTGTCTGTCGTGTATGTCACAACTGTCCTTCAGTTTGCCTTTTCTTATCCTTTTCTTCCTTTGCTTGTTCCTCATTCACATCCTCCCCAGTGCTGCTTGTTCCTTTCTCACAACCTCCCCATGGACTCTTCCCCTGTGTAGGTGCTCAAGTCCTTCTGTCTTACGTGCTCTGGTTCTTCTGTTTTATGGCTGGTTCACATTATGTCCATTTTCTAGTAAAAACATGGTTTCCACAGTCTCAAGGCATCAATGGTTCCCACTGAGCTCCATGCCCACCACAGGCTCCTCATGGACTCCTTGGAGGAGAGAATTGGGGGCCAGGATTGCACTCAGAGACTCCCAGGCAAAAGGCAAAGCCAAAGTCCTTTGAAAACCCTGCAGTCCCTGGGAGCATTGAGGAGCCCCCAGGGCCATTCCTGACCAAGGCTCCCCAGGGACTCCTTCCAGCAGATCCCTGAGGCCACTGGGATGTGGGGGGATGCTGAGGGCAGGACAAGGGGCTGACAGTGCCCAGCCTTGCTGGGGCTGTGCCAGGAGGCCCCAGGGCCTCAGGACAAGGTGTCTCCTCCCAGCCCTTGGTGGCCCAGAGGCTGCTGTGCCCCAGGGCACCAAGACTTGGCTTCTCTTTGTCCCCCCCTGTCATCCCTGCTTCCAGTTCTCTGCTCTGACTGGAGCCTGGGGACACTTTCTCAGTCGTGTCCCTCACTGGGACCCATGAAAACTTCCAGAAACTTTGAAGTTCAATTCTGACTGGAATCCTTGAGAGGTTTGTGCCAGTCCCTGTCAGGGACTGATGTTCAGGGCCTCAGCACCAAGGCCCGGGAGGGTCATTCCAGTCCTTGTGCTGTGTGTGTGCTGCTGAGCTGGGCCGGGCTCCTGGCACAGAGGCAGCTCCTGGCAAGCGGCAGCGCTGCAGAGAGACAGCTCTGGCCAGGAGCAGCTCCTGGGCACAGCCCAGCAGGGCTGGGGCACTGCCTGCAGCCAGCCCGGGCACAGCACAGAGGCACACAGGGCTTAAACTCAGCCGCGGCTGGGAAGGGGCTGGGAAGTGACTGCGGGAGAATCACTCCCAGCCCCTGGCACAGGAAGCCTCTGGCTGCAGGACACGGCAGCTGCAGCTCCTGGAGGGATCTCCTAAAGCTGCAACATCCCCCTGCCTACGGATTCTGTGAGTACAACTCAGAGCATCTCGCGTGCAGGGGAGGTGAAATGCTCATGAGGCTCTGACGGGCTGAGGGTTTCTGATCACTCCCAGAATATTTCCAATACAAGGATTTTGATAGAAATGAGGAAATTTCCTGAGACTTTGTTTTCAGTTTCCTGCCATTGGAGAATGGTGGGGAGGGAGGATAAATATTAAAGGTGTTATGAATTTTGTCAGGTCCCTGGGACATCCAAACTGATCCTTTTAGTGATCAGCAGGTGCACAGGAGATGCCTCCTGTGCTTTCAGCCACTCCTGTGCCCATGGACAGCACCAGCATCACCTTGGCTGGACCCATCAGGCTCAGTCTGAGCTGTCTTTTCTCCAAGCTGCAAACAGAACCTGCCCCAGCCAGTGCCCTGCACACAGGCAGGTTTCTGTAGGGCCAAGGAGAGTGCACAGAGATTTGGGGTCTGTGAGTGCTGGCAGGGAGAGATCAGGCACAGGGAAACAGCTCCAGGAGGAAAATCCCCAGGAAGCAGAGATGAGATCAGGGAAGGAGAGAAAACAAAGCCAGCAATGTGTCAGGGAGAGTTTAGAGATCCCCACAGGATCCCCTGCAGTGCAGCCCCTCCCTCTGAAGAAGCCCCCTCCCTCCTGTGCCCCCCAGCCAAGCCTCTGCCCTCAGGGCCGGGGCTCCAAGGCGTGAAGCCCCTCCTGGGCAGGCAGAGCTGCAGCAGAGCCGTGGGGCAGCTCTGCAGCCCCGGGCCCAGTTCCCTCTGCAGAGCACAGGGCTGGGAGCAGCTGCCCGGCCCTGGGGGCTCTGGGAGGGGGCACAGCTGGCTCAGGGTGACGCTGGCCCCAGTGCCCGGCTGTGGGCAGGGCTGTCAGTGCAGCCAGGGCAGCAGCTCAATCTCCCTTCGTCCAGTGCCAGCTCTGGGCCTCTTGGCTCTCTCCCCGAGGTTTCCTTCCAAGCTGGGAGTTTCCTCCAGGATGCAAACGTGTCCTGGAGCATCTTTGTGTTATCTGAAAGGCCCAGAGAGAGGAGAAAAGCTGAGATGCTACAAGTGTGCAAATGCTGTCGGGTTGGTGAAATGAGCCAGGGGTGTCCTCGGCTACGAATGTGGTGCTGAGACCTTGAGAGAGGGACGGACATTTGGGGGTCTGTGGTGGATCCATCTGCTCCCAGCAGCACCTGGTGATCTTTAAGGGAAACATGGGAGGGTGAACATTCTGCATTTGAGAAAAGTGAAAGCCCAGAGAAACTCAGAACAGGTCAGAATGGCAGAGCACCTCGCCTGAGTCTCCACTCATCATCTTGCCTTGCAAAAGTTGCTCTGTTCTCCCTGAGGGCAGCAGAAATGCTGAGGATTTCTGATATCCAAGAATACCAGGAGAGATATGGGGGGAGCTTAAAAAGAAAAACCTCAGCACTCTTAAACACAAAAGGGTGTCTGTGTGTGTTCCAGGGGAGGGTGTACAGGAAATGGATTTGGTTGTGGTTACAGATCTCCTCTAACTCTTCATTGTTTCATTCCTCATGAACAGGTCCCCATGGCCAGACACAGCCAATGTCCAACAGCAGCTCCATCAGCCCCTTCCTCCTGCTGGCATTGGCAGACACGCGGCAGCTGCAGCTCCTGCACTTCTGCCTCTTCCTGGGCATCTCCCTGGCTGCCCTCCTGGGCAACGGCCTCATCATCAGCGCCGGAGCCTGCGGCCAGCACCTGCACAGCCCCATGTTCTTCTTCCTGCTCAGCCTGGCCCTCACCGACCTGGGCTCCATCTGCACCACTGTCCCCAAGGCCATGCACAATTCCCTCTGGGGCACCAGCCACATCTCCTACTCAGCATGTGCTGCTCAGGTGTTTTTCTTTCTGTTCTTCCTCTCAGCAGAGTATTTCCTCCTCACCATCATGTGCTACGAGCGCTACGTGTCCATCTGCAAAGCCCTGCACTACGGGACCCTCCTGGGCAGCAGAGCTTGTGCCCACATGGCAGCAGCTGCCTGGGCCAGTGCCTTTCTCTACGCTCTCCTGCACACGGCCAATACATTTTCCCTGCCCCTGGGCCAAGGCAATGCCCAGGGCCAGTTCTTCTGTGAAATCCCACACATCCTCAAGCTCTCCTGCTCCAAATCCCACCTCAGGGAACTTGGGCTCATCGCTGTCAGTGGCTGTTTGCTCTTTGGCTGTTTTGTGTTCATTGTTTTCTCCTATGTGCAGATCTTCAGGGCCGTGCTGAGGATCCCCTCTGAGCAGGGCCGGCACAAAGCCTTTTCCACGTGCCTCCCTCACCTGGCTGTGTTCTCTCTGTTCCTCTGCACTGCCATGTTTGCCCACCTGAAGCCCCCCTCCATCTCGTCCCCATCCCTGGATGTGGCCCTGTCAGTTCTGTACTCGGTGGTGCCTCCAGCCCTGAACCCCCTCATCTACAGCCTGAGGAACCAGGAGCTCAGGGATGCGCTGAGGAAAAGGATCACGGGTGGTTTTCAGCAGCAATAAACTCTCATTTTCCTGCTGAGCTGCTCTGATGTGACTCATTAATGCCCACTCTGTGTCCTGTGTTTGTTGCTGCTGACACAGGTGTTACACTGCTGCGAATTTGTTCTCACAAAAATCTTTGTCTGTTCCATTTTTAATTTGGTATTTGCCTTTCCAGTGTGACCCAGAGACTGTATAAGCGGGGAGCTGCACTACACTATGTGTGTGCTGGAACAAAAGAAAGAGCCCTGTGTTGTCTTGTTTCCCTGGCATCTTTCCTCCCTGACTTCTCTGGAGCTGCAGGGTCGGTGCCTCTGGGCAGAGCTGGGGAGAAAAGAGTCCCAGCAGGAGAGCACTGCCAGGGAGCCCCAGGGCTTCTCCTCCGTAACTCCTCTTCCTTCCCTTCCACACTCCCCTGCAGAGCCCCTGCGTTGGTTTCAGGCCTCAGGGCTCTGTCAGCTGGGTCCCAGCCCTGCTGCGTGACTGCCCAGGGACTGCAGGCAGGGACAGGCCGTGGGCACTGCTGGGACAGAGCTGGGCTCTGCAGCAGCATTTCCGTCATGCGACGGCATCTCCCCAGTGCAGGGCCTGAAAGCTTCCATCTCCTTCCCAGTTTTGTCTCCAGGATGTGCCCAACGCAGCGCCCTGGAGAGGAAACCAGCCCTGAGCAGCAAAGGGTGGCAGTGCTCAGGGTGGGGGCACCCAGCAGTGCCCTGGCAAAACCAGCGCCGCTGCCAGCAGGGGCCTCTCTGCCCAGGTCACAGAGGTTGTTCTTCCCTCCATGGAGGGACATCCAGTGACCGGGTCAGGGCTCCGTGTTTGCAGTGCACGGACAAGACACAGCCCTGAACACCCTGTGTGTGGGGGGGGGGGACATAAACGCAGCGAGCACAAACAGCTTCAGCTGTTCCTGGAGTTCCCAGAGAGTGCCATCCCCTGGGAACCCCCTGGATGCAGGGCTGGGATGAGCTCCTGTGCACAGAGCTCCCCGTGCCCATCCCTGCGGCCGTGGGGCACCTCGGGCAGGGGCAGGGCAGGGTGACACCCGCAGGGCTGAGGTCCCTGCCAGGCTCTGGCAGCGGCAGCAGAGCCCAGGGAGCCCCTGCCCGTGCTGCAATGAACTGTCTGTGAGTGTGCCAGGGAAGGACTCGTGTCCCTGAGCAGCCCTGGGGCTGTGAGCAGGGCATGAGCCCAGCTCAGGGCTGGGCACCCGACAGAGCCCTGACACTTCTGCGTGTGCCCATAAGAGAAGGGTTGGGCAAGGTGACCCTGGTGAAACCTCTCTGTCCATCAAGTGACAACCAAGTGTCTCTGGCACTGTCCCTCCCCAGCCAGGCACCAGGAGAAAATAAGCTGAGAAAACTGTGGGTCACCATAAGGAGAGATTAATGGTTGGGGCAGGGAAGTAAAGAGCAAAGGCCAAATGCAGAAGCAAAGCAACCACAGGGAAGCAAGAATTCAGTGCATGGAGTGGCTGCTTTGGAAGACAAATGGATCAATACAGAAAATCAAGACACCCTCTCGCCCCCTTCCTTTCCCCCAGTTCATTGCTGACCATGACGTCCCATGGAATGGGAGATCCCTTGGGTCAGTCCAGCCCAGCTGTCCCCTCCCTGTGCCCTCGGGAACACTTGCCCACCCCCAGCCCATGGTTTGGGGGGGCTGCAGAGACGCCTCATGCGGGGCCAGCCCTGCTCAGGGGACAGCCAAAGCCTTGGGCTGGGACCAACCCCGCTGCAGCCACCAGTGCCAAGCACAGCAGCCCAGGGGCTGCTCTGGGCAAAGGCAACTCCAGGCCAGCCACAGCCCGGCCAAGGGGGCTCAGGGGGCTCTTCCCACCTCTGTCATTCCACGATTCCATGAATCTTCTCCCTGCAGAGCTCTGTGGAGACACAACTGACAGAGAGGCAGAAGCAGAGCTATAAAATGCACCAGCACAAACACAGCAGCTCCTGTGAGGAATGAACCCTCCCGGGGCAGTGCTGGGGCAGAAGAAGCACCCAGAGGGAGGATGAGCTCAGGGCATGTGTGTGTGTCCAAGGCACAGAGGGTGAGGCTGGGCAGAGGTCAGGGCAGGGCTGGCAATGGCAGGGCAGAGCCGGGGGCAGCGAGATTGTCCATTGGGACACAGTGCAGCCTCATGGAACTCAGCAGGCCACTGTGCCAACATGGAATCTCATGGAACCACGGCTCCACTTTGACCAAGTGGGGCCTCCTGGGACACCGGTGACACTGGGACACTGCCAGCTCCTGTGGAATCCAGTGTCCATTGGGACACAGCGCAGCCTCATGGAAACCTGGAGACCACTGTGGGGCAACGGAATCTCATGGAACCAAGGGTCACTTGTGACAGAGAGGGGCCCCATGGAACACAAGGGCCACAAAAACATTGCCAGGCCTTGTAGAAACAAGGTGCCATTGTGGCAGAGCAAGGCCTCGTGGGACCTAGGGGAGCACAGGGTCACAATGGATTCTCATGGAACCAAGGCCCCACTGGGACAAAGCGCAGCCTCATGGAAGGAAACCCGGTGCCACTGGGACATCTGCAGCCTTGGAGGAAGCAAGTGTCCACTGTGACACAGCAGAGCCTGATGGATCCCAGGAGAGCACAGTGACGCCAGGGAATCTTGGGGAACTGAGTCTCAGCTGTTACAAAGAGGGGCCTCATGGCACCCAGGAGACCATTGTGACACCGTGGAATCTCATGGAAGCAAATGCCCACTGTCCCACGGTGTGGCCTCATAGAGCGCTGGAGACCATTGTGACACAGTGGGAAAATATGGAACAAAGGCTCCCTAGGGACACAGTAGGGCCTCATGGAATCCAAGAGAGCATTCTGATGGAATGGAAACTCATGGAACCAAGGGTGCACTGTTTTACAGCGGGGCCTCGTGGCACCCAGGAGACCACTGTGACACAATGGAATCTCACAGAACCAAGGCTCCAGTGTGACACAGTGGGGCCTCGTGGAAGCCAGGTGCCACTTGGACATTGCCAGGGCACGTGGATCTCAGTGTCCACTGTGACACAGCACAGCCCCATGGAACTCAGCAGGCCATTGTGACAACATGGAATCTCATGGATCCAAGGATCTACTTTGACAAGGCAGGGCCTCAGAGGACGCAGGTGCCACTGGGCCATTGCCAGCTCCTGTGGAATCCAGTGTCCATTGTGACACAGCGCAGCCTCAGGGCAACCTGGGGACCAGTGTGGGGCAATGGAATCTCATGGAACCAAGGGTCACTTGTGACAGAGAGGGGCCACGTGGAACACAGGGGCCACTGTCATGGTTTGACACTGTTTGAAATACCAGGTAGCCATGAAAATCGTCACAAAGGGTTCATGAGTTGAGATAAGGATTGGGAGAAAAACATTCTAAGTTCAAACCAGGCTCAAACTTAAAGGCATAAAGTAAATTTATTATTAACAGAGTAGGATAATGAGGAATAAAATAAGCCTTTCAAACACCTTTTTTCCCCTCCATCCCCTCCCTCTTTCCCTCCAACAGCGCAGGGAGACAGGGCCTGGGAGTGTTTAAGCCAGTTCATTGCTCGAGATCTTTCTTCAGTTCCCTCAGGGAGGGGAGTCTCTTTCTTCTGCTCTGCCGTGGGCTCCTTCCCACGGGAGACAGTTCTCTGTGCACTTCTCCAGCGTGTTTCTAATTTCACGAGTATCAGTCCCGCCCAGCCTGCTGTAATGTGAGTCCCTCCCACGGGCAAAACAGCCTTCCCAAAACTGCAGGCGTGGGTCATCAGTCCATGGGGTGTAGTCTTTTAAGGATCAGCTGCTTCCGTTTGGAAGCAAGGGCCCTCTTTCTCTCTCTCTGGAAGCAGGAGCCCTCTCTCCCTGTTCAGGTCTCCCCCTGGATTACAGCTTTTGTAGCATCCACCCGCTCCAGCGTGAGCACCTTTTCCCACGGGCTGGGAGTGGATCTCTGCATCCCCCCATGGACTTCATGGATCCCAGGGAGACAGTTTGTTTTATCCCAGTCCTCACCACGGCTTGCAGAGAAAATCCCGACTCCGACGCTGGGAGCATCTCCTGCCCCTCTTTCTTTCCACTGACCTTGGTGCTGCCAAGTTGTCTTTCTCTGCATGTCCTCACTTCCTCCTCTTTCTACGACTAGGAGGAGAGAACTGCTGCTCGTAAATGAAGTGTAAACATGTTAAGAATAACCTTTCTATGCAGGTATTAACTAGTTAACATTATAACTGGGGTCAAAGTTCCAAGATGCTAATACAGCTCGAGTTATAAGATACCTGTATAATCTGGATCACAACCTCCTCTACAATGTAATAGCTGGTACAGGGTTAACTGCTGCTCCTGAGTGCCATTGCCAACAAATTCCCCCAGTTCCAGGGTTTCTGCAGGGTTTCGCAGCACGGAGCAGTTGATTTGGTCTCGGTGCTGCCCCGGGGAATCGTTTGCCGTGTTTGCCCTGCCGGCCCCGCGGCCCCGCTGCCCCTGCGCGGGCGGTCGCAGCCGCCGTTCAGCGCCTCTCTTCATGCGGGGCGCTGAGAAGGAGAAGCCGCCGCCGCCGCCCCGGCCTTTCTGCTCGCAGCGCGGCTGGCTGACAGCGGCCAGGCGGGCAAAGCTCGCCGCGGGCAGCACCGAAACGCGGCGGCCACAGCGGCCACATGGCCACACACGCGGCACCGGGATGGCCCCGGCGGCGGCGCCTCGCCTCCCCTGGAAAAAAACTGCCCAGGCGCTGCTTTGATTTCCTTCTTACATTCGCCATCCCAGAGGCGCTACCAACCTCTCCAACTGGCCAGTGCCATGGCCATCTTCAGAGCCAGCAGGGATTGGCTCTGCCGGACAGAGCAGAAGCTTCCAGCAGCTTCTCACAGAAGCCACCTCCGTGGCCTTCCCCCGCTACCAAAAACTGGGCTGAGCCCAAATCAGCACAGGGTCGTTCCACCGCTGGTGTTTGAGGGCACCGCTCCCAGAACCGCACAAGAGTGAGGCTGCCGTGGGGTGAGGGTGCAGGGGGAACTGGAGTGCCTGGGAGCCCAGAGCTGGCTGCTGGGGGCTTGGAGGGTGCAGAGCTGGGTGACAGGACCGGGCAGGGACCAGGGCTGGCTGGTGGGAGCTGGGCTGGGATCCAGGGCTGATGGGAGCTGGGGGGATCCTGGCCTGGGAGTGGAGGGCTGGTGGTTCCAGAGCTGGGTCAGGGGGCTGGGCAGGTCCAGGGCTCGATGCTGGGAGCTGGGGGGATCCAGGGCTGGATGGTGGGAGCTGGGGGGAATCCAGGGCTGATGCTGGGTGCGAGGTGCTCGATGGATGCTGATTCTGGTTGCAGATTCTACTTCACTCTGCATCAGGAAGACTCTCGAGCTGATAGTTTCTTCTGTCACTTCCCTACCTACAAGTCCCTGGCCCCGCCTACCAGCAGATTCTCAGGGTCTGTTTGCAAAGACACATTCATCACGTTCCTTTCAACTGTTTCCCTGAAATCGCTGTATTGTTACACTGAATTCAACAAATCTTTGCTTTTGATGGATGCCTTTTTCTTGGAATGGACAAGAGACCTTCATGTATGCAAGCCGTGTGCCTTCCTGCTTGCTCTGGTCTGAGGGCAAAAGTCGCTTTCTCTGTTCAGCTGTGCTGCTCCTTTCCACTGTGCTGGCTCAAACAATGGACACAGGCACTTCAAACCAGTGTAAGGAGTTGGAAAATTTGAGTGAAAATAGATTATCCAGAACCACCCTTGATCTGTCCTCGATCACTCACTGGACTTGAGGAGATCCTTGAGAAGTGCTGCCCGGGAAGCCTGGAAAACAGGAGTAAATCTGATTTTACCACCCGTGTGCTGTAATGCAGCCTCCAAAAGGAGCGATGCTTTTCTGCACCTGTGCACACACGTGTCTAAAGCACGTGAATCCTCCATTAGCTCCACATTCGTTCTGAGGCTTTGCACCCAACTGTTGATTTGGTCCTGATGTTGCTCATTTGAGCTTCAATGATTGCAAAACAAAGCAGATCAGAGGAAACAAGAAATTTAAGTTTAAAAACCCAAGGACAACCTCTGATGAAAATGCAGAAGAAAGATTCTATTACAGTATAGTTTTTCTTTTATTAAATCTTTTGTCAGTAGATATATTACGCCCAACTGCTTCTTTATGCCTTTTGAACCACAGCTATTTATCATTATTCCTTTTTAGTATTTATTATGCCTTTTGAACGCCATGTACAACTGACTGATGCATTCAGAAGTAGTTTTCTGTCCAAGGAGATTAAAAATCACGTTTCTTCATCCCGAAGAGACTAAAGCCGGTGTGTTTGGCGTCCCATCTCACACAGCCGGTCCCGGTATCTCCGCAGGGGATTTCTGCCCTGGGGCAGTCCCGTGGCCATGGTGACACCCTGAAACATAGATTTAAAAGAAACATAAAGATTTTAGTTATAGGCTAGCTGTGTTGAAATTGGTTAGAATAAGAAAGAATTCGATCTGGACTGGAGTTAATTAAAATAGTTAAGAGAGCTCGATTTGAAATGGTTTTTAAGATGTCAGTAATTGATTACGGAATAACTGATGATCTGTCATTTGTGTGTTTGTTTAGCTGTGCTTAGAACGAGGAACAGAAATACTGATCGGTTGGTGTAGGGAACAAGGGCAATTCCCAATTTCCTCCCTCTGTGGGAACCTATTCAAAAGTCAGGCAAGAGGAAATTTGGAGGTCACTAAAGTAATTTAGATTGTTAACGTTCAGAAAGGCAAAAAAGGTCCAAGTGAGGGAGATGAGCTTACTTCATCGATCTGGGACCACCGACCCAATTCGA